>NC_053451.1:85742744-86042744 GCF_015227805.2 Hirundo rustica
ACTAAAGAAGTGTTAAATATATTTGCACTGCTAAAAACATTTTGAGATTTTTTTTAACCATGTGTATTTTCTGCTCTTGTTTCATTGCAAATAGAAATACTCATGATCAAGCTTTAGAGAAAGAGGAAAATAAACCTAGTTTGAAAGCTGAAATCCCTGATAGATGATTCATGGCTAATAGGCAGCCTGCACAATCCTCTACCACTGCTTCCCATAAGAAAGTTAATCACTGTTGCTGAGTGCAAAGCCTGTGGTTGGCCAGAATAGTTTTTCCACAGGTCAGTGCAGTATAAGGACCGTGGTTTCAGAAGCTGTATCACACTGAAAATTTGAAATGCTATTTTCTGTGTAGTACAATTCTTGTACTAGTTGACTACTTTTAATTAAATGCTCTTAAAAAATGCATCAGTTCTGTAGGCATTATTAATTACATTTTAAATGTAAAGAAAATCTATAATTTTTTATTTACATTGTTACAATTACTCTAGCACAATAAATGCTTTAACACAGCATTCATTGGCACATTATGTTTAAAATCCTGCCATTTGTCTGTGAAATGACTGTATTTTGTAATTTTTTGACATTTTAAGATTTAAGGTAATTTATGCGTGGGATAAAAAGTTAATTTCATTATTTTTTACACTGCAGGCTCTGTGAAGTACTTAATCTTGATCCTAGGCACGTCCTGATTGCGGAAGTAATCTTCACAAATATTGGGGGGGCTGCCACTGCTGTTGGGGATCCTCCAAATGTGATTATTGTTTCAAATCAGGAACTGAGGAAGAGGGTATGTACTGCAGTTGTTTGGCTACTAAAATGAAGTAGTGGTGTTGACTTATGCAATGTTGATCCTTTTCTTCCCCCAGGCAGCCATATAAACAGAACATAATCTAATTTTTATTTTAGTAGGATGATCAGACCAGAAGAGAGTGATCTTTTGGGGACAAAATAGTGATGAAGAATAGACTTTTTGATCTGAACTGAGGATAACAGTTTTCTTTTTTGTTGTTGTTGAGGATTTCCTTATCATTGGCAAAGTGAGGAAAGAAGCAGGACAATGGAGGGCTGCAGAGAGGGCAACAAGTTGGAAAAACCCAAAAATGTGAAAATGAAGATGAAAATCTATCCATTTTTTTCAGCATAGGTTTTCTCTCAAAAGTTGAATATGAGACAATTTGACATGTTACAGAGGTTGCTTTGCCCCTGTAGAGCCATGACACTTGAGATACTTTATCCTTCAAGCACAGCCCGAGGGGACGTGGGGTGTGAGAGGGGGGCGGGTGCTTCTCCCGTGCAGTACAGGCTGCAGCTGGATCCCACCTCCTGACAATGTTTTGCTATCTCCAGGCTGCAGTGACAGATTTTAGATTCCAACACTTGGCTCTTCTATTGTTTGCTGGGTGCTTGGTTCCAAAGGGAAAGCTATGGTGGCTGGTGCTGTGTGGGACTGCAGGACATGAACCAGCCAGCGGGAGCATCCCAGTTCCACCATTTCTTTCCACCAGCATGGGCTTCTCTGCCCTGTGGGCTGGTTGGGGCGCTGCTGGCAAGGGTTTGCAACCCTCAACATCTGCATGGAGCTGAGTTTGCTGAATTTTCTGTGTTTTCAGCTATCCCTGCTACCCCTGGACATGAGGGCATCAAGTGTTCGTTCTGCCTCGGGCACTGTCTCCCATCGCCTTTCCCAGCTGTGCTGTGGGGCAGCAGGGAGACAGATGCAAGGGGCAGCCCCTCCTGGGGTGGGGCAGATCTGCCCTCCTCCTCACCAACAAGCAGAGCCATGGAAGGGACAATAATGTAATGGGCACATCTATAACGACACCGGGAGTGTGCTTTCTGTTTTGGCCAGATGTCATAAACCACCCCGTCCCCGCCCCACCCCCCAAAAAACTACCAGAAGACAACAGCCAACCAAACAAAAACCAACCAAAAAAACCCCAAAAGAAATTTAGTGTTAATTGCAGTAGGAAAATCACTGAGCAAGGATGAGGGAACTGTAGTATAAAATCCTAGGTTTATTTATTTTTTTTTTTTATTCAGTGTCACTTATGTTTCTATTGCTCTGTGAAAGAAAAATCTCTTCTAATTAACTGGATGCACTCATATTAATTAAGGACTGTCCAGGTTGGAAAAGGTCTTTGAAAGTTTGTAATATTTAATGAACTGAATTTTTACCATCAAAATATTTGAAATATACTGCAGATGGCTTGTTTGGATGGTGATTTTGAGGACTGTAATATTTATTGTTAGCTAAGAACTTTATAGTTAAGTTTTACATTTTAGATGTGAAATCTGTGCACCTATTTAAAACTTCTGATCTGAAAGAGAATAATTAGTACCTGCCATGAAGGAAATTTTCCTAAATACTCAGAAACACATCATCTCTCTAGAACCTTCAGAATGGCTATAAACATGGGAAATAATTAAGCAATCACAATTGAAAAGAAACCATATTACATTTTTCTTGTTTGAACTATTGATAATTTTAGGAGGACTCATATGTATAAATGCCCTAAAAAATACGACATTATAGGAAATTCTGTATCTGAAACAAGCGCAAAAATCGTTCCAGATGTTTTTAGTCTGGATTATTTTCAGATCTTTTGCTGCGTCACAGAAATAAGAACATAATGAAATAGATTAGGTTCAACACAAGGCCATAGAATTTACGCTGCTTCTTTTCTATACTCTCAATTTTTATATCCACGTACATAAATAAAAAGAGTCAAAGACCTATCCTTGGCCCTAAGGCAGAGTGTCATGGTCTGAGGTATGTCCTCACTGCTTAGGGCTCACCCCTTCTAAGTGAGATTTTCCGGGGAGAGTGCTAGCCAGGGTAACTGGATAAAGCCAAGAGAGAGGTCAGAGAGGGAGATGGACCATCTGGCCTCCTGCGGTCTGAGCGGTTGAACTAAGAGCTGGATTCCTAATTTTGTCCTCCCTCTCCAGCATGCTCTCTTATGATCAGAAGGAGCATGCTCTCTTATGATCTATTGAAATATAGACATTGCTGTCTTGTTTCTGAAACTACTTCCAGTAAAGGGCGCTGTGAAGAAGGGTTATATGAGCTACCACAGTTCTGTGTCTAAAATGCATGGGGAGCCTACTGCATTAATACCAAGTAAAAAAAAAAAAAAAAAATTAACTGTTTCAGAGGTAAAAGTTCTTGAACGCATTAATGACATCTTAGAAACACTCTTTCATGCAATATATTTTGTAGTTTCTATTATGATGTTTTCTATAGAAAATACTTGGGTTTTATCCCTTTTTTAACATTATGGTCAGGGTTTTGAACATTACAGGAATTCTAGGAATTTTTTCCACTTGATATTTTAGTTGAAATTCTCCTTTTCATTCTCTTGTACTTCCTCCTCAATGTCATTTTTGCACAGTAACTAAAGGAGTACTTGGACAAAATGCCACAGGAAGCTGAATAATGAACTATCCTATGTAGATTATTTGGTTTTTTACTCTATTTAGGTACTATCAGGAGGAGAATTTTACCAGTCTTCCTGAACTTTTACTGCTGTGCATCAACCGCTAAAAGCATCCTAGTAAAATATTATGCAAGTTCACACTTTTGTAGGAAACATTGGCTTTTATATAAATATGAAATGAAATGCAGCCTCGTTACTTTGGGTGGTGTTATCTGATTATAGTGTTAGAAATGCTTTACTTTTTTTTACTGTGGTGCTGGAGAGACTTTTTTCCTTAGGTTCTGGAGAAAACTCACATCATATTAAAAGTATTTTATTTAAACCATGTTTGAATAAATAAGATTTTTGTAACATTTTGCTCATTAAAATGTAGCAATAAGTCTCTTTACTTCTACTGAGATGTAAATGACTGTCAAAAGGATTTTTTCTTTGTAGTTGTTGTTAATTTATAATCCTGACATATTCCCTACCATCATGACTGGAATCACTGGAACATTTGCATAATAGGAGAAGAAGATTTGTTGTGCTCTTGGTTGTTCTTAGTTGGAGTCGGAAGAATTTTTATAAAACCACATTTATGTTTTGATTTTAGGGAAGGAAAATAAGAGCCAATGGAAAACTTATTTAGTGAATATAAACATTTTTAAATGTTTTATTATCATCAGAGTGCTGTTACAGAATGGCCACTGTTAACAAAATTATATTTTTATTTTGAAGAGATATGGGCTTCAGACTGTGGGAATTCCATGTTTATATGCACAATAGAGCATGAACCAGTTGGATATTGTTCTTGTTCTCAGAGGGGCTGGACAGCAAATCTTCTGTATTTGGGAACTTCACAAACTTCTTCAAACACACCGTTGAGATCAGAAGTTCCTGTGCTCTAAGCACAGGCATTCTGAGTTCTTTAAAGAATGGATGGAAGTCAGTCTCCAGAGCAAAATGATGCTATAAACATAGTGATAGTGAAGTTGTGCACTGGTGTATCCAGGATAAATCTGCATAAAATAGGTAATGATAAAGGCAAAGGCAGTTTTTGTATATAGCCACTGGAGTATATCTTATTATTTTTTGTTTTTGTTAGCATGTGATAATGCTTGTGCTGTTAAACTGATGTCTGCTGAGGATTTGGGGGTCTCAGCATACCACTCAGAATTATTCCTACCATTTAACAGGAATTTCCTGGAAAATTGACAGACATCAGGTTTTCCTGTGCTGCCTTTTAGAGACTTTCGGCCTTCATGATGGAATTTATCATGATGTGATATTATTTGGTTATATTTAATGAAAAATTGTAGTACTGAAAAAATTTTAAATTAAAGTAGGTATTTCTGAAAAAAAAAGAAGAGAAAATCTTATATATGAATCTGTAAAGATATTTCAAGCACTGGTAAAATGGATTACCATACCTGAGTAGGCTACTTTTGTTGAGTTCACTGGATACAAGCTTGTTAAAACTTTTAATCAATTGGTAGGATTCTACCCCTTCTGTTGATGTTTCATTGATTCCTTTTCTCAAGAGAAAATTAAACTTAGATATAGTTCCTGAACTAAAATGTATGGGCTTATATCTGATTTCAGAATTTTTGCCATCTATGCATGTAGTAATCATAAACCAGCATAATGTAAAACCAAAAAGGAAGTTCATCAACATCCCAAATAAACATTATTTTCAGGTAACTGGGTTAAGCCATCAGTGATTTCTGGCTCAGTGACCTCATGAGCAGCTCCCATGAGAGACAATGCAGATCTCAGTCACTCAGCTATAAGGGATGTTTAAGCCAATATAGAAATAATAAATTACTCTTTCTCTTCTGCATCTTAATTTTATTAGTTTTAAAAAATTAAGTAAAGGGTATTATGGTTAGAAACACAGTACTTGCTGCTCTCCAAATCGCTCTACATAGCTATAATTTTTGCTTTCTCATCCCTCTGAAAAGGCAGAATTTTTGTGGAAAGCTCTGAATTACTAGAATTTAATTTCACATCTCCAGAAGCAAGGAAAAAATAATAATCAAGACTATAGAAAGCTGGCATTTTAGGAAAACAATATGGCACTTTCTCCTAATATGAAATTGATATATTTGACTTTACATTTTAAACTGTAAACCAAGGAAAGAAATCCACTGTGTTTCAGCTCTGAATCTGTAGGCAGTGGAACCTTTAGGCTGTTGTCTTGCTAGAACAAAATGTTTAGATTTTCTCTCGGCTGGGAAATAGCCGGAATTTGACACAATTATCATAGCCTCAAGTAAGGGATGTTCGAAGTGTGTTTTGTATTTGTCTCATAGGTTGAAATCTCCTGGAAGAAAAATATTTCTTGCCTATTGTGCATGTCAATTCTATTCCAGTCTATTGTGCAGGGAAAGAAAATCTTTGTGAAAATGACTTTTTGTTGTATGCAGTAGACATGGGGAGCACTTAAATGCTTTTTTACAATGTTGAATCCTGGCCTCAGCAGCGCAGAAGACTCAGGGTACAAAATGTGCTATCCACAGCCACAAAGTGTATGAATTTAGGCTCTGTGGAGATGTTGCCTGTGCCACCACCTGTGTATCCTCTGCTGCATCTTTGTGGTACTGTGTACTGTGGTACAGTGAAAACCCTTTAGTCTCTTGAAGTTCCCCAAGAGGCTGCCAGCTGGCTACTAGCTACCTGACGATGCCTGGTGTAAAATCAGCCTTCTTTTTCCCTGAAAATATTCCCTGTGGTGCAGAGAGGCTGGGGTTAAACACCCAGACCAAAGTATCAGGGAGGGCAGCTGTCTGTATTTCACTCTGAGCCTTTCTCATATCAGCCATAAAAAGTAGTGCACTTGGTAGTCCTCAGCCTCCTCATGGCTACAGGGCATCACCTGTCCAAGGCCAGTGATCATCAGGATTCATTTTCACTCACTGTCTCTTGTGCACCAATGCAAGGAGGTAATGGGGAGGAAAGCCGGGAGCAAGGGATGGGAACTGACTCCAGTCTTGCGTTATCACCGACAGCCCTGTCATGCAGGCTCTGTCCTGAAATAGGCACACTCCATGTTAGAAAACCATTTGTTTCAGCTGAATTAGAAACTTACTCTGCAGTAGGAGCAGAGCAGCATGTTTTCTTTTTCACCAGGGATCTGAGAGATATGAAAGATCAATGTGCTGATGTTATGAACTTTAACAAAATCCTGAATCTCAGCCCAGCTACTCCCTCTGAAAAGTTTGGGTAAGCTCTTGGATAGGATGCAAAAAAATCTAGTAGACTTTTTTTCCTTCTTGTGATGGTGCCTGCAAATCACTTTCATGACTTATTTACGTCAGCTCTTATGTCATGAAGCTGTGTTAATCCTGATTTTTTTTAAGGGTATTGTGATCTCTATTTCATTTCAATTCCTTCCAACTACGAGTCAGACCTGAGACCTCCTTCTTACCCTCAGGATTTTAGTTTGCCTTCTAGGTTGAGGTGATTTTCTTCACCAAGAAATTAGTTTTGTGGGTTTCAAGTGACATATTTCTTGTGCTGTATTTTTTGAGAAGCCTCTGCATCGCGTCATTTCAGGAGCTAGTCACTTTTTTTTTTTTTTTTCCTTGAAACTGGTGTGATATTAAAAATGTAAAGGCAAGTGACTTTTTGTGTTTGTGCTTATTTGCAATAAGCTACTTCATTAAATTCAAGATCCTTTAATAAGTGATGAAGACATCACATACTTAAACTTGAGACTTACCAGGAATTCATTTGGTTGCTATTTATCTCTTTTACTCCCTTCTTTAGCATTTATCTTTTTTTTCTGTGTATTTCTATAGAGAATCTCTACCATCATAGTTGGCTCGGTAGCTGGCATCTTTTTTCATGATGTGGGAATTATGCTGTTGCTGCCAGCCTAAGAAAAGCTTTATCTCCACCGCTTTTTTTGTAAGACTAGTCTGAGTGCAAAAGTAATTTTCTTCATTCTTGTAATTCTGCATTGAGTATAATCTGATAATTCCTAACTACTTTATTGCTCTTCAACCACCTGTTTCCCAGTAACTTTTCTTTCAGAGGATAATTCTTTTTTCCAATCAGATTTAGGCATTTCTCTTTTGGCGGGTGTAGCTTCAGTGTTTTTACAGCTTAAATAAATTTGGCTTCCTGCCTCTCTTTGTGCCATTTTAGAGACCATACAAAACGGAATAATGATTTTACATACTTATTTTTATGGCCAAAATTTTATGATCTTTTTTTTTGTCTATAATCCTAGGGGCAACCCATATATAAATTAGATTTATTGTCAATTTATTGTCAGTGGTTTTAATTAAGGAAATAAACACAGGGGATATGGAGTTTAGATACTTTGGGGGCAAGTCTCACAAACACCGAGCCTTTACAAGAATTCTTTTTTTTATTTATTTGTAAATTTCCTAGAGTTATGAATGTTATTTTCATCCCTAATAGAAATGTCTCCTGCAGCTCTGAATCTTAACTTGATGCCCAGAGGTCAAACTTTATAAAAATTGATTTGTAAAATCTGTCTTAGAGAGATGTCAGACACCTGAGTGGCTGACCTATTTTGTAGGCAAACTGAATGAAGGTACAATATTTTCTTTTTGGTGTCACTTTTTTTCTGACCAATTCTTAAAATAATCTCATTCTAATTCCTGAAGAGTCTTCCTTGCACTTTGATAAAAGCAATGGCTGTAGCTATGTTACTGCAAAAGGCCAGCAAATGAACAGGTATAGTTTTACCTTTTAGTGTCTGGAGAGTAAAAAGTCAAGGAATCTAATATTAAATAGCAAGTAGGGATGACATTACCTCAGGAAGCTTAAACCTGTATTTTAATAGGATCAAATTCTAATCCTGGGTCTGCATATTTATGGTTTGAGATTTATTTGACTGTCTGCAAACTATGGATTTTTTTGCCAAAGTGCACCAATCTTTATCTGGCTATGAAAGTTCTTTATGACTGCCATCAGTTTCTTGTGCTGTGTGTCTTTTTATTATGCCCTGTGGTGCAATAGAGAAACTTTTTCTTCTTTTTTTTTTGAACTAAAGACATTTTAACTAGGAAATTTCCACATAAATTCTTTTAGCATTTGACAATATAGAACGCACATTTAAAGCAGTAAGTTCCCAATAGTCTTAACGCGCGGGAGGTAGTATCAGCTGTCGTTGCAAGGGAAGATGTTTTTCAATATGCATTGGAATTACTAAAATGATCTATAGGAAACTCATAGTTAAAAATCAGGGAACAATAGAGACAAAGAGGTGTGTCACAGGGAGATCAACTAACTCTCTGGAGTTTCTGGGAAATCAGTGGATGCTCTGAAAATTCAGCTGGGACAACCTGGGCTATCCAGGGCTTGAGCCATGCTTTATTTCAGGCATCACAGACCTGTTGTGCTTTGATCACCAGCTCAGACAACCTCTGTTTTTTGAATATAAGGCAGCTTCTTACTACCAGAGTACTTGGATGTTATCCTCCTTGGAGATTCATGGGTAAGATTTTTTGGACAGGCGAGTCACGGTTACTTCAGGAAAGCCCAGCCCAAAGGGTAACCCTGATCCACTACTGTGTGTGCAACATGGAACAGTGAAATAACTCAATTGAAAGGGACCCTAGAGGTCACCCAGTCCAATGCAATGGCAAAGTTCAAAGTTTTAGGGCAAGTTGTTACTATTCATTCTTATTGCTTGAAAGCAGTAGCCTTTTAATACATTCTGCTTAACCTTTTTAAAAACCCCTTCATTAAAAGCTTTCATTGTGCAAAGTATAAAGAAATGTGTTCAATTATTAATGAGGAAGAAGAATAAACACAATATTGACATATAATATTTTTATTGTAGAAGAATGTTTCAGATAGAATTATTGTAAATATTTCTGTTGTCAACAGTTTAAAACAAAAGCTGGTCATTACAATTCAACTATTCCTGAGAATTTGAGTGATTTGAAATGAATTTACAGTGTTTTAAGTGAGAAGTAAAAGTTAATGATTCAGTTTGGGTTTTTTTTACTGAACCTTTCAGGAACAGTAGGTGTGTTTCAGAGTAACTCGTAATGCAATGTTTTAGTTATCTGAATTAAGTTGCAATATGGTTTGCCTCCTTGGAACCGATGAAATACAGTAGATACTGAACTTGAAACTTAATATATTGCTTTATATTTATTATTGATTGTCCATAAAACTGAATACTTTTCCCTGCACATAATATAGAAAAATTAGTGATTTTTAATTTAGGTTTTTGTTTTTGTTTTCAGGGATTGGATTTTGCAGCCTTCACAGGGCACATGTTTGTGGGTATCTGCCTTGTTGTTCTGGTCTCCTTCCCTTTTCTCAGACTTCTTTACTGGAACAAAAAACTTTACAATAAGGAGCCAAGTGAAATTGTTGGTAAGTGTGAGCATGAAAAAATTTATAATACACTGAATATGTGATAAATGCAAACTGAGTACTGTCTACTACAATGATGTTTTCAGATGGAAGCACCCACCCTCCTCACTCTCTGAACATTTATTTTTCAACTAATAAGTCATATTCTATTTTTAGTTGTGATATTTTCTGATTTTTAGAAGTGGATGTTTTTCTGGTTCTATGATTTAGGTTTTGACAGGAATTATTAAATATCTTACAAAATTTGCAGGAATATTTTTTATCATTCATTATAGCCATAGGCACGAGTATCAGCATGTTCTGTGCTGCACCTGCTCAAGGTGCTGAGTTCACAACCTAGATTTAGAAATATCCCAGGTTTCCCTTACGACAAACATAGTGAACTGATGCATTCCCTTGCTGATGGTTTTCTTCCATTGAATTTTTCAGCAATCTTTTACTGGTCTGTGGTCAGTGAAAGACATTTCATCAAAGCAGAACTTTTCAAGTCCTCTCCAGCTTGCCTCTGTGGCTCTTCCTACCCTAAATTTCCCTGGTGCATAATTTCTACAATTCAGTAGAATTAAATCTATGTCTTTTTATGTCACCCACCCCAATAGTCTCTATAAGTATTTTTAAAGCTGTTTCAATGATTGTTGACTGCGTCAGTCCCTTTTTATCTTCATGCTTTTATCTTTATGCATTTTTATTCAGTCGTTTTGAAGTTTTTATCATTGTTCTAGGGCTTCTTATTCAGTGATGAAATTTAATACTAAACCCTCAAATGTTCACAGTTTCTTGAAGAGGCAAGAAATATTGCACTAAGTATAAAGTATTAGCAAGCTTTGTACAAAGTCGAGTATAGCAGTTTCTTCCCTGGAACTGATGCTTGTTTGACTTTTGGCTGCAGAAGACTTAAGATCCAGGCTCCCACTGACTGTGCTACACAGGTTTTAATGTGCTGTACAATGTCTCTGAAGCTGTGTGTGTGGCATCTGTTTACCATGGAGAGGACAACTTTTGATACGGTTGATATATCTAGGCTTCATTTGTAATCTGTGGAGAAAGAGAAGTGCTTTTCAAGACTAATGGAGCTGTCTGTGCTAGAACAGATATACTGCAGGCCTTAAAAGTTTGCTTTTCTCTTATAAAGAGAGTCCAAGGTGACTATGGCAGAGAATTTCATGGTAGGTATCACATTTAGGCAAAAGAAGTAGTACTTGTAGTGCCTTGTCTTGCTCCAGGGAAAATTTGCTTTAGGATTATGGTTTTATTAAAAGGCAGAAGTGACAATCCTCTCCTCAGCAGATTATACCATGTGTCTCGAATCCCATCTGATAGGAAAGTCAGAGAAGAAATTTCCCTTCTTAGGAAGATCTTCTGAAGATTTTTGGTTTTTATTACTGTGTCTATTCAGCACAAGGTGTGCTCAGTGTACCTGTTTGTATCTTTAAAGGCCAAATTCTTTCCCAGAATTTAGATCAAGAATATTTTTGAGGTATTCTAGATATTATACTGACTATTTTCTAAGACACTTAAGGAGAATTTCCCTCTCTCCTATATGTCTGTCTGGTATGAGGTAGGCATTTTCATTCTAAAACAGCTGAGGCTTTCTGCACCCTTAGAGGTCTTATCCAGAGAGGAAGAGAAATAAAGAAATTAACTCAGACCCTAACATGCCTAGATTCTTTCCCTGTGACCCTAAAAAGTAAGATTTTTCAAAAAGCCATCAAGAAAATTAATCCTCCCACCTGGAAGCAGTATTGATCTAGACATAATAAGCATTATTTTTAAAGTAAGTATTTTAGAACATGGAATTGCTACTTTTTTCCTTTTGGATATAAACTTTTAAAGCATATGTTTTGGATTTTTAAGAAATAAACAATGCATAAAAAAAATTAAATTAATTTGAAAAGTACAGTACACACAATAGTACAGAATAGTACACTGACACAGTATTTTTGCCAGTGAAATGGTGTAGTAGTGAAACACTGGCAAGCATATTTCCCTCAATTAATTTATTGGTAATCTTTGTTACTTGTACCTTAGTCTGTTCAGAGATAGCAGTCTCCTCATCAGTATACCATGTGTTCTCGTAATCAGCTGCTTGTCCTTTGCTGCAAGCCTAATCAGGAGCTGCTCAATTAGAGCAAAGGCTGAAGAGCCACTCTTTCCACTGAAAATTTCTGTGAGAGGGGAAGAGAAAGAAAGAGACCAATACAGCTCCATTAGGAGATAGCTGTTGTGGTTTGGATTTGCAGAATAGCCGCCGAGGTGCTTCCAGGGGTCCTTTCATCTCCTGTTGAAATGGTTCTGTGATAACTTCAAATGGCTTGTTTGAAGCAGCTGTTTTAATCAACTAAATACCAGTCTTTCCTCACCTTGCCCTCAATTAGCAATTAAACAAGTTATGTGAGATTTAATTGGTATATTGCTCTCCCCAGATTGTTTCGTCCCTGTGCACTGTGTGCTTTCAGCTTTTTTTTCCTACAGTTTTAGGACACACAGATTATTAAAATGGATTAGCACGAATTTTAAAAACAGACAATGCTCTTATTATGAAGATACATTTTTATCTTAATTTCAACACTATATGTTACCAGTGTCTTAACTCTGTTGGTTTTCAGATTGATTTGCAGCACTTCTGCCACAGTAAAAATACTTGTTCTTTCCCCAGGAACCACTGTCTACCTGCAGTGGCTTTAAGTGGGGCAGTTAGCAAAAGAAAAAAAGACTCTGAAGAACTCATCCATGAGAGAGAAATCTAATGTTTTTTAAGAATGAAGGGATTTTTGAGGACTTTTTTGTGCATGTCTTTTAGCTGATAAACCTACTCCTTGTTCTGTGTGATGCAGCAAAGGATGCTAGGGCTAGAAGAGTAAGCTGGGATTTGAAAACTTGTGTGTATCTACACCTTCACAAAAGAATATGTAAGGGAAATAACATCTGAGTGTAAGAGGAATTCAATTTATTGTTTCAGCTCCCACTCTGAAAACCTGAAATCAAAGTTTTCCATCCTTTAAGGGTTAACAATACATCATTTAGTCCCTGGGAAGTGTAACAATACACTATTAAGTCTCACCTGCCAAGCTGTGGAGATGTGGACCTCAGTGTTTGGCAAGGTTGTTTTCCCAAGGAGTGTGGGAGGCACGTGTTCTGGTGGCAAGTATTATTATACTGGCCATTTTACAGAGAGTAAGAGCTTTCTCCTGAAACAACTTTGGCACCAGCTCCCCGTTTCTACTTCGTTGCTTGATCTTTTTTCCAACATTTTCACTGGCTGAAAGAGAGATCCACCCTTTAAGCAGGAGTGGTATTAGCAGGGGAAGCGGGGGGCACGTTATTCCCTCTGGGGTACTCACTGTCTGCAGCATCTGGGAAAATACTGATGGTAGTATGAAAGTCAGTGTGTAAAGCCAACGACAGAAGGAATTTTGTAATTAATCATAGTCATATGTGAAGTGCTTAATGTGTGAAAAACACAGTGCTGTTTCTCACAACGGGAAATGCAGTAACCAGTTGAGTGAGCAAATCTGTTTCTTTCTTCCATGTGAAGCTCTACAGATGTTCTCAAAGGGAAGAAAAAGGAGAGGAGGAGGGGAAAGAACTACTGTGATGACTTGCAAGAAAACTCAAATACTTAGCAGCAAACACTTTGAAATGCTAAAGCCCACATAAAATAACAGCAATGTCTTGGGCCACAAGGACACTGCAGGGACACAGAGGGCACCCAGGATAACGTGTAATGTAACATCAGTATGTGTGTTTCTCAGGGTCAGAGAACAGTCCTTAGTCCTATTTTTGCTAACATATTTGTAACTTTAGGAACCATTTCTTGCTAGAATCAGTGACGTAGCTGAATTAATTAAATTGACAAATCTTTGAACTGAGGTGCATCTGTACTTATGTAGGTACTTTACTCTCTGCCAGTAAAGCATAATTGGTATTCAATGTGATGTTGAAAGTAGTGGCCTTTCCTCACTTGTAAGCTGGTTCAAGTGAAGAAATTAGCAAGCAGTTTATGAGGACAATAATGTCCAAAGAAAGGACTATTTCAATATGTTTTCAAGAATTCAACTTTAAGCTCAGTCTGGGTGGAAATTTTTGTCCTCACCTAAGATGCTAATTTCATTGGATTTTATGGGGAATACTTTTAAATCTTGAGGACCAATGTGGACAGTAAAATGTGTATATTTTTGTCTCTTTGCTTTTTTTCTCTTCTCTGCAATCCAGTTGTAGTTATTAATACTGAGTAGTGAATAGTTAACATTTTAACTCTCCTACTGTGGATGTTATCATGCTGAATGAAAAGGTATAGCTTGCTTATGAATCCTCTTGATATCTAAGATAATATCTTTCCGGTACATATTGTGTCTTTTATTTGAAAGGACAGTAAGACTTTCAGTCTCAAACAAACTAGGTAGTCCTAATGCCCCTTCAGACACTGTATTTAATCTTTTTGGATAATGGATCAGAATCTACCAGGGCCATGGCTTTATGTTTGAAAATGCAAATTAAAAGCTGTCATTATTTGCACCTTCGATAGCTCTCCTGATGATCAGGAATGAGAAGAGGTATAGTTATTTACTTGCCACAGACTGAAGATTTTTATTTTTTTAACCATTTTAGATAATTTTATGCTTTAATTCCTGTATACCTCCTTTGAGCTGCTTTAGGATTGATAGAGTATTAGCCTTGGAAAGAGGAAAACATTGATCTGCCTCTTGTCTTCAGATGATAAAAATAGTATTCTGACATTGCAAAACAAGGAGAATATGACAATCTCATATCATTTGCTTAGCGCATCGATAAAGTAGCAGAATGAAGGTATAATATAACGTCATTCTGGATCAACAGAGCAACACTCGACAATTTATTACACACATTTTTCATGGCAGGAATGAGTACAGGAAAGACACAGATGGGAGGGAGAAGTTAGTGCTAGTTTCTGTTTCTTTCACAGCATTTGTGCCCCTCTGTATACAGACCTCTGTTGTGAAAGGATTGCACAGGTAGATTGCACAGTGCTTGGAAAGAGACGACCTTTCCTGTAACAGTGTTTTGGTGAAGTTATGAAAAAGTTTTCCACTTTGATGCCTCTGAAGTTCATAAGATCTTTGTAATAAACAGAGCTTAAAAGAGCTGTTTACTTCTACGTAACACATTATCTGTGTTTATCTGCTACAGAAAGCTTTCACTGTGATGGTGTTTCAAATACAAAGGTAAGCTTGACAGATTTTTTAATTGCTCTGCCATTTTCATTAATCAAAGTGTGTTCAGTGTATTACTCACCATTTTTACTTCTAAATCATTGAGAAAAGTTTTGGTGAGTCTGAAGTAGGCTTCATAGTTTTGCTCTTCGTTTTGTCCTGTTAAAAGCATTAGGAAAGGCATTATCTTTTGAAATACTCCAAAAGACTATTGTCCTCTTGAGGCTTTATCTTTCCATTGTTCTTTTTTCCTTGTCCTCGGGAATACCATCTCTAAGTTCTGGCTTGTGGCACTTTTTCTCGTACTGAAAGGACATCAGCAGTAGTTTTATTTTGTGCAAAATGTTTTGGGATTGGAATTTAACCATTTGCTTTTGAACAAAATACAGTGAATTTAAGAGAGTATTTGGTTTTTTTTTTTCTTTTTTTTTTTTTTTTTTTTTTTTTTTTTTTTTTTTTTTTTTTTTCCTAAGGGACATTTGTAGTTTAATGGAAGACATCAGCAAAATTGATTTTCATTGGCAAGTCTGGCAGTCTGAATGAAAACTAGTTGATAGTAAGTCAGACTTATTTTTCTAGATTTCATGCCTGAGAAAAAATTTCTGAAACAAATTACAGTAGAATTTTAGATAAATGCATGCTCAAAATACTTGATTCTTGACTTCCTTGTGCCATTCTCAGAATGCAACAGGATGTGTTAATGTGTAACAGAATGAAGTACTTTAAGCACATTAGGCAAGTGCTAACAAGCACGCAGAGAACCTGAATACATTCAGATTTCTGCTTTTAAAAGATAGGGAATTGCCATAGAGGAAACTGAAGTCAAAGCCACAAGAACTAAGTTTGTGGCTCCAAAATCCGACTTACTCAGAGATGAGAACAGAGCCCATGTTACCATGTTACAAGCTAACTGAAGAGCAACATGTATCTTTATCAACCATCCTGAAATGTTATGAGAAATTTAACACTTAATATCTGTGGAATACTCCATCTGAGTCCTATGGAAACATCATACACATACTACATTGACTATTCCCTTATAAAATCAGGGTTAAATTGGTAATGTTGTAGATTCTTTTGTGGCCCTGCTGCAGCCTGCTCCAGCTTGCTTGGAAGATGACTCCTGGTCATTTAGATGTTTGAAATAATGAGCTTTGTGATTTTCTGCCCAGGCTCCAGCTGCTTTGCTGCAGGGTGCAGGTGCCCTGTAATTCCTGTGTGATGGATGCAATCCCATGCTGGGTAGCTGAGCCAGCATTAGGTGCCTTTATGACCAAATGTGGCCTCAGATGTCACACTGAGTTGAAAAGTTTATATAAATTCTCTGTACTGCTTCATGAAGCATTGTGCACATTTCTTGTGCTCCTTTGCATGTATTTAGCTGAATAAGGCAAAACATGTTTTGATGTAATTTTGAAGACCCAGCAATATTTATACCTATGCTTATCTTTATCCACTATTGACCAACTGGACTATTCAAAGGAATAAAGTCAAGAATATTCCTTTTTTTTTTTTTTTTTTTTAAATCCTCATGCTTGTGTCCTATTAGGGGATGCTGCCTCTAGGAGAGAGGCATGAGTGTTTGAGCTGGAATATCCCTCAAGGTGAATTTTTTCTTATCCTCTTTTCAAATTCTGGATTTAGTTTCTGTACTCACAAAATGGAGATGACACCATCCAAGCAATATTGCTCAGAAGACAGATTACATAATATAAGGAATTTAAAAATTACTAAATGTTATAGATATTACTATTACTATTTAAGCTAGAATTCATGATACTTAATTTGCTTTACAGTCAGCATTTAAACAGAAATATTCTCATTCTGAGAATTTGGCTAAGAAAAGCAATTGCTTCACTGAAAATAATTAAACTACAGTAATATGTAGAGAAAAAACCCCAAATATTCAGGTTAATATCGAATATTGTTGAATACAGCCCAGCAGTGCAAACTTGTGTTGCTTGCAAAAAGATACTTTATATAGTTAGTGCACATGCATGTTGAAAATTGTCATTTAATGATAATTTTTATCATCTCATCTCATGCCCAAGTCCGGGCATGCTCTTCTGAGTACCTTCAATTAACAAAACTGACCTTTTAAAATTCTCTGAGACTAGGAATTAATTACACTTTGTTATTGAGGATGTCTTCTTTGTTAGTGGCAACTGGGTGGCAGGGATTGTGTGATTACTCAAGTGAAAATCAGTCTGACTATTAATTGTCAGATTGCAGAAATAATATGCAGTTATCAAATAAGGAATATTTTCTAAAATGCAGAATTTTTTTCTTGACTGTCACAGTCTGGGTCAGCAGCTGAAATTTTTTTAAACTCAGTGGGTCCAGGATGTAATATTTGTGGTTTCTATGGCAAAATATGATTAATAACAAAGTCAGAATAGATTAGCAGCATAGGGTTTACATGTTTGAGGGTTTGATCCTGTAGCTAAGACAAAAATTAATATTTTCTTGTTGGAAATGGAGTATTTTCTATTTTCTTGTTGGAAAGAATAATCTAGGTATATTGCTGTTGTACCCCGAGGGCTTTGTGAATGTATGGCATTCACAAAGGTTTTAGTATCATAATGAACTGAATTCTCTGACTGAGCTGAGCTGCAGCTCTCCTATCTTCTTGTGCTCCAGATCACTGCATACTCTGAACCAGCAGACAGAATATTCTTAGTTGGAGGGGACGCACAAGGATCATTGAGTCCGGTTGCAGACAAATGTTGATTTAGATGCTTTAATAAGAAACTGCCGTGCTACAGACTCACCACATCAGTTACTGGCAATAGACCTGACAGTGGTATGTTACTTTGGATAGAAGGCTGATTGAACATAATGTTAGCCCTGCAAAACCCCTGCAGATTGGCTTGGAAAAGTGAGTGGAGAGACCTCACTCTGGTGTAATACAAAAATTAGATCTCATTTGAGGAGAGGACAGGAACTTAAGGACACAGAGAAACAGAGTGTGAGACTATCTTGTGAATCTCTTCAGTGACAGCCAAATGCTGCCCTTGTGCTGTCTTGGCCAAAATTTCAAAGTGACTGATAAGGCTCTGTGGTTGCATTAAGCCCTTGTCCATGTGTAACCCAGTACGTCATAAAACATCAGATGTTCCCAGACTCTGGGGGTTGCTGCCTAAATGGTTTTGCAATTATGAAGTGGGAGAAGTCTAGCAAGGCCTGAAGGACTTTGGCCATGTTAGATGTTGTTGCTGACTTCAAGGTTCTGTATTATTTTTCCTTCGAGAAAAGCACTACTTCTAATAAATATGTATTACCTGATGCCATGATGCTATTAACAATAAGAGTGTGCATGAAGGAGAAGTAGGAGAAATATTCTCTGGGATGACCTAGAAAATCTCTGCACAAATCATTACTGCAACAGGATTTGTGGTATAGAAAATTTATCAATTGTTCTGATTTTCCAAGTACAGTTTGTTCTGAAATAAACTCCACAGCAGGTCAGATGTTCACATCCTTGGGATGTTTAGAAAACTGATGACTGAAAAATCAAGCATGCATTTGCTGTACATAAAGGCATGATCAAAGCCATGTGAAGACATGCATATATTTTTTAATGTAGATCACAAAGCACCAGTCCAGCTTTGCTCAACCTGGAGATTAGCCCCAGGGGATTTCGAATGTGGAACAGGAATCTGCAACAAAAGTCATGCTGCTTTTCACTCTGTGAATTTGTTTGTGGCACAGATACAGTGATGATATCTGCCTCTTTCTGAAGGAGACAACATAGGGATTCTCTGTATGAAAATAACTGTGGAGTACTTGCATCTCATTTCGGTGGTGGATGATTCAACTTCCCTTTATCAGCTAAAGCCTTGGTGAAGTTTCACTTGGAAAGGATGGGGAGAAATGCTGTGGTAGGATGAACAGATGTCATCAGAAAAGTTGTTGCAGAAAAGACAAACTGTAGGGAAGTAGAACAGCAAACTGGATGCTCATTCTTCATGAGCATTTGCCAGAGAAAAAGACAAAACACACTGTAATAAATACGATAAGCCAAATTAAGTAAATCAAAATTTGGAATTTTATTGTGAGACTTAAACACAGTCTCTGGTAGCCACAATTAAAAGGGACAACGTCGAATCCCAGGACTTCGGCACTGGGTGAACACGGTAACCGACTCTGCTAACCTGTTAGCCCCTCTGTTCACAAATTGGGTCTCCAAGCCGCGGATTTTTATACAGTCTTTCGCTGGGGACCGGCTGAGACCGTGAGACTCGTGCCTTGAGGTAGCTTCATTAGATATTCATGTCCGTGTCCGGGGTCCGATGAATACTTTCTCAAAGGCAGAACAATGTCCTGATGGCCATGTCCGGAGAAGTTTTGGAGATGGTAACATCGGCCGGAACAGATAAGATAGTGATCTGATACAATCAGGTGATCGTCAGAGCACCCATCTCCCTTTTCTGTCCCTTTGTGCTGCCTTTGCAAGGTTCCCGGCAGCGATTTACTCGTGTCCCACCGTGCAGCTGTCGTCCCGGTTAACCCTGTATACACCTTTTAGTTTATTGATCTTAAACTCCATTTCAAACAAATCTTGCTATAAGATATATTCATACATTCGGGTTTGAACAAATTACATCTTTTATTGTTTAACACGAATTAACTTTAGGACATATATTACAACACTCTTTCCCTTGAGCTGGTGACTGTTTCAAAGCTGCAGCCATATTCAGTAAAAAATCACATAAGAATGAAATATAGAAAAACCCTTTCCCCCCCCAGTATGACTGGAAAATCATGGTGTTATATCTGTGTGCATGACAAATGTTGACGTAAATTGATGCATGTAATAAATGATCAAGCCCAATTTCATATATCAAAATATAGAATTTTATTTCGAGACTTAAATTCAGTCTCTAACAGCCACAATTAAAAGGAACAGCGTCGAACCCCAGGTTTCGGTGCTGGGTGAACACAGAAATGGACTCTATCACTCCGTATCCACTCTGTTCACGAAGTGTGTCCCGAGCCGCCGGTTTTTATACAGTCCTCCGCTGAGAGTGGAGAGCGACTGTAGTGCTCCCGCTTCTCTGTTGCTTCATCAGGTATTCATGTTCATGTCTCTGGTCAGTTGAATAGGTTCTCGAGGTAAAACAATGTCGTGATTGCTTGATCAGAGAGGGTTTTAGAGATGCTAAACTTGGCTGGAACAGATAAGATATCCATCTAGTCTTGATCACTGGGTCGTTAGCAGGTCCATCTCTGGGGGAGACATGGTCTATCTCACCATCTCTTCTATTCACTGAGTTAAAGGTCCTGAGGCTTTTCCCGGCAGGGACTCTCCCTGTCTCTCAACCCTCGTGTCCCCCTCTCACAGTTCAGTTTTTAACCCTAAATACACTTTATATTCTACAGAGCTTAATTCAGACGGAATGCGAATTAACTTTATATTACATATCACAATACCTAACATGAATTAACTTTAGGTCACATATCACAATGCATAAATAAATGATGGCCAGAACTCACATGGATCCTTTGATAAGCAAGACCTGTCCATATTGTAATATAACTGGACAATTATATTACAATATAATGCTCCTGGCAAGAAGCACCAAATATATTACAATGTAAAGCGGTCAATTTGGCATATTTTTGGAATCTGTGGTTCAGATATAAATCCCTTATTGGAAGAAGAGGTTTAGCTGAGCACTAGTTGTTTAACTACCCAGGATGGTCACTGGGTTTTCAACAGTGTGAATTTGTATTTCTGGTTGTACACCGTAAAATTTAGGCAAGCATTACCACTTTGATAAATGTGTGCAGATCTAGAGACACAAACCATACAAAATGCAGGTCAATTGCTGTTCAAATCCCTTTCTTCTATTTCAACCATGCAAACTCTGGACGTATTTCTCTTATTAAATGTTTGAGCTTCTTTGAGTCAAATTCCTTCTCATGGTCAATCTTTATAAGATTCACTCTGCATTATCACTATGAATACTTAGTTGTAATGGAAACTGGGGAATTAAACATGTTTAGTACTCTCTTTGATAGCAGATATCATCACCCTCTAGAGGCCTGCAACACAAAATGTTAACATCACTGCCTACATCAAACTGTGTTTAATTTTTTCTTATTTACTAAATATTCTTTTATAAAAATTCTTATTGCTCGTTTACATGATGTAGAGTTACACATCCATTTTCAGAATAAGAGCAACTTGCTGATTGAGCAGGGATCTTAAAATATAAACCCTTGGATTCTTGACATATTGTCTTCAACGACAGGAAATTTGAGTGGAACAGAAAAGAAGGGTGAGAATGCATCCCATTGCTTCAACAGAAAACATTTGCACAGAAAATTTCTGAATGAATATTCTGATTTTATTTCTTTAGTGATTTCCTGTAAAATTCAAAGGGGTTTTTTGGCATGCCCAGTTTAACATTCTTCTTGAACACATGCTTTTTGGTCATTCTCCAAGGCCTCAACGGTACATGGAAAAAAAAAAAATCAAAAATGATTGAAATTTTTGAGAAGATTCTAGAGTCGGATTTCAAAGTGTTAATTAGTCTGTCTGAACCTACACTGGGTCAGATATCATCCAGGTCGGCATGAAAGTGATGGTCTCTGTGTTTCCACATATTTTCTGTGCCCAAGAATTTAATCCTCTTAAGAAACCTTTAAAATACTATTAAACATTATTCCATAAGACATTGTCAAATTTCACTTTTGTCTTGCAGAGATAAAATTGCCTGTATGGGCATAGAGTGAATGGAAATATGTCTGTTTTAAATACAGTGAAGGAGCATATGCCGTAATTCCTAACTACACAGGGAAGCAGTACTTCTTAGCAGTATATTAATGTACACTGACAGTTTGTTTTCTGTTGGAAAATGAATGGGCTACAATTTTAGCCCTTAACCTTGCTGAAGATGTTTGAAAGCATTTGAAGACAGTACTACTTTTTCTTTGAAAAAAGACTTTGTGTTTCATTTATTTAAAAATGTGAAAAAATTCTATTTACTTTTCATTCACTTCAGCTCTGCAAAATGAATGACAAAAGTGGCTTCCTGAGTGGAAATTTGTTGGGAAATCATCCCAGTAACTTTAACAGCTTTGAGTTCAGAGCACACTACACATATTTTATCCATCTCTGGTTTCATACGTGTTGGCCTTCACATTGATGCAATTTTGCTTCTTTTCAGAGCTGAAACATGAGATCTATGTTTGGAGGCTGACAGCTCAGCGCATCAACCCTGCCAGCAGAGAGGAGACTGCTGTGAAATGCCTCTTGATGCAGAAGGTGCTGACTCTGGAGATGCTCCTGAGGAAGAAGCTGAGGACGTTTCACAGGTAAGCAAGGACTAGCATGTCTCACTTCCCTGTTCAGGGATCTTCACTGGGACAAGACCTGCATTCCTGGCTCTGTCTTGATGAGATTGATATTGGGGCAGATATGAAAAGCCACTCTCAGCCTCAGTAAAACACAAAACATTTTAGGACAAAACTGATGTGTAAGACCTGGAAAATATATTTGTCAGTATGACCCAAAATTAAAGGCTTAGAAATTTCAGGCAGGTTTTGACTTAGAAAGATCACAAATGTTCCCTTACAGTTGTGGCTCCAGTAAGATGCTGGATTTTCTTTTCTTTTTTTTTAACTGAAAAGTTCAAATTCTCTTCAGTGAATGGGTGAGCTTGAAAAACATTTCACTAGTGAATTGCTATGTTTTACAATTATTTCATAATCAAAATTTCAGTCTGAACCTGCGTGCAGACATATTTTTATGTATAGAAATGAAGTTTACATAAACTATAACGAAAATAATAATGACCTTGCTTTGTCTGGATTCTAGATGGCAAAACCAGATGTTATGCCATGGAATTTGACAACTGAGAATAGCAGTGATAAATATTTTGAATGTTAATTTACTAAAGTGAAATTTGAATAATTAATTTTAATTAATAACCTTGTTAAATAATTTGAGCAAGAACATGTAAATATGATTTCTTGAACTATTCCAGGAATAAGACTGTTTACATAATTTTTGTGGGAATTGTGTATTTTGAATTGAGTTGACAGTATTAATTCTTCAAGACAAATAAGGCTGTTAAAAATGTCTCCTTTTCAAAATGTTTTAAGATTATCAGACTTTACAATATTCTGAAGAGGACCCTTCTGAATTACAAATAAAAATTGTCTATTTAATCTTGAAAATCAGGATTCCTCCAGGCCAGCACATTTACAAAGATGTAAAAATTCATTAGCATTAACAACAAAGCTCCTGAACTGCAAAGCCCAAGGCTTTTTGCTGGAGGCCTGACTGCGCTGATAACACAATGAAGTTATTCAGATCTTAAAAACTTCATTATAAAATGCAAATGCGAAACATATGTGTTCTGACTTGCTGATGTTAGCACACGACCCTTGTTTTATCACAGCAGGACACACACATTAGCTCCTGAAACTAGTAAGGGAACTACATATTGCAGATAGCCAGATCCTATACTGAGGTCTGGTCCAGCTCCTTCCCAGCCTGTGGCTTTCTTCAT
Source organism: Hirundo rustica (assembly GCF_015227805.2). Taxonomy (NCBI): domain Eukaryota; kingdom Metazoa; phylum Chordata; class Aves; order Passeriformes; family Hirundinidae; genus Hirundo; species Hirundo rustica. Next base: position 85,766,235 of record NC_053451.1, read on the forward strand.
GAACAGAAAGGTTTGTGTATTAATGGAGCTTTTCACAAAAGTGGAGTCTTAAGTGAATGCTCATGGGAATTTTGCTGCTGGACCACGACCCCTTTGTGCTATGAGTTACTCTACATGGGGAAAGAGGTGATCTATATGTGATGAGAGGGATTTATTCCAACACTCTTGGCAGAGCTCTGATTTCACTCTGGAAAAAAGTAGGTGTCATTTTCTTTCAGACAAATTTCACAAGAAGACAAAAACTGGGAAACAAATATCCAGGAACTTCAAAAAAAAGTAAGTAGATGGCAAATTTTTTCAGTATTCACATAAATATATAGAGATAGATAGTGCTTTAAGTCTGATGGAAATTTAATAACTCCCGATAGATAAAAAGTTAGCTGCCAGGATGTTTGGCTTCTTGGTCAGACAAGGTTACTGAACCCACATGGTGAGGTTTTGCTATGTTTTGTACTTTTGTTCCTTAAAAAACTATAACATAAATAATCAATTAATGATTCAACAATGTTTTCTTAAATTTTTAATCCATAGCCAGAAAGGCTCAGGAGGTGTCAGTAAATTGTTTGTAGCCATGATGAATGATAATAGAGAACACTCCTCTTAATGTACCCAATGCTGACTCTAATTTAATGCATTTTAGTGACACTACTGCTTTTGATATTCAAGTAGGGGTAAACCACTTGATAAATCCTGTTCTCTTAGCTGTGCACACACTAACACTGTTTAAGTCCTTATGCTGAAACTGAGAAGATGGAAACTCTGTAGAGGGATTAATGTCTCCTAAATTTAATTATCGAAGTGTCACGATCCCTCTACCTCACTGGCATCACTAATGAATCAGGCCTGTGTCTGAGAGCTCAAGTCCTCAATTGGACTCCTTGGGTTGCAAGCCCTTGACTGGGAACACGCTGTCCTAGTGTCATACCAAACCAGAGCAAACCCAACAGATTTTCTTTACACCCCTTTCAAGGCATTGCATAAGAGACAAACTTTTTAAAGAACAGAGACTTACTTGTATTTTAGTAGAGCTTTAAACTATGTGAAAGAAGAGATTAACTCAGTCTGGGAGAAAGTGATTTCCTGGAGTGGTAGTGAAGGTAGAGACACAATGAAAAGCACTAGGGCTGAGGGCACAAGGAAATAGGCACAGTGAAGGAGAAGCTGGGCACAGAGGTGTACAAACTCTGTAGAAATTAAGGTCTTGGATGTACTTGAAGGTTACAGGAGGTGTGAAAGATTTGACCTCTAGAGTAGTTTATAGGTTTTCAAAGCACATGTGGAAAAAGAAAGGTGATTTTGTCCCAGATCACAAAATCACAGGGTGCTCAGAATGCCCTCTGTCGTAGGAGTTGCATTTCAACCCTACTTCACCCTCTGGAATGAAGTTGTGGAGGGGGCAGCTGAATACAGCTGAATGTATGCAGCAGGTGCTAGATACTTGTATCTCTTAAAGCCCATTGGACCACATTCTCATGGTTTTTTATAGGTATGCATAGGATGCGCACCTATAAAAACTATTCAGGTAGTTCTGTCTTTTATGCTGGAGAGGAATATGCAATACAGGAATAGCAGTTTGTGCTTCACACATGCTTTCTGAACTCTATGCATAATACATAGCTTCTTCTTTAATACAATAGCTAACTTTATTTTCCTGTCTGTCCCCAGCACAGAATAACAGACAAAATTCTTCTCATCAAGTGTCTGACAGTGCTGGGATGTGTTATTCTTATGTTTTTTCTCAACTCATTTGTTCCAGGCATCTATCTAGATCTTGGTAAGTTTCCTAGCTTTGTTCTAAGTAAAATAAGCAATGTCCCTGAAAAAAAGCCAGTCGTATCTTTTTGAGTCTTGATCTTTTCAGAAAGCCATTTTTCATATGTCCATGTCCTCACAATTCTACCAGCTTAAGCAGCAATTTCTCTGGGAAGAGAAGAGCAGGTTTTAAAAATTCAGTCACGTCCCAGTTACCCCAGGAGGAATAACAGAGAGTGCTCATGACTTCATTTTCTGGACTTTCCAATACTAATGAGCTGGCTAAACATTATGGAATGAGAAAATTTAACCTTGGCATCATTTGCACTGAGTGAATGACCGAGATGCACCAGGGAGATCAGAAAATAATCACTCCATGGGAGAACAAAGAAGCAGTTTGGCATTATTTCTTAAGTATAGAAAGCTCTTTGTATAATTTACAGTTTCCATTACTTTATAATCTTAATAATTCATTTCCAAAAATAAAAACTGGAGAACACTCTGTATGGGTGAAATTAAAGAAGCTGTGTACATAGTTTCTAAATATAGAACTATATGCGGAGGTTTTTATACAGGTGGTTGTATATCTCTACAAGAAAAAGCTCCACATATCCTGAAATCAGAACCAAATCAGGTTGTAAGCAAGACCCTCTATATCTGCTGCTGACAGATTATTTGCCATGCAAATGGGCAGTTTCATGAAGATTAGTGTCTGTTAAGAAGTTAAAAGGTAAACGGATGTAGTATAACAGCAAAAATTCTGCGTTAATAAGGTCTGGGAAAATGCAGAAGCTGAAAATATTTGAATGCATTTGAAGTCACAATGGCTGAGGACACAAGAAAGGCCTTCACATTGACAATTTAAGAAATCAATTTACACCTTTATTTTCTCAGATAAGTGGCACTGAACCATGCAGGATTTCTTGAATTAAGCCAAACATCTCTAAATATTTTTGAAAAGCCAGACAGTCATTAAAGACTAAACAGCACTGGTTATGTATGCTTCTGGTAAGATATTTTTTCAAAACTGCAAAGGAGTTGGAGTCAATGCTAGAAGAAACATAGTAACTATTGATCTTTTTCTTTTGTCCTCCTTTATGCCAGTAAAATAAATGAAAACAAATGGAATGTTTGGCAGTGTAGGTTTCTGTTATTCAGTAGCTGAATAACAACCTTGAAAGTAAATAAGGGCTGTATGTGTTCTGTATAATTTTTCCCCCTTCTGCATTCATGGAAATCCTGTCAGATTAATGAATAAATGTTACTAAAGCATACACAACACTTCTACTGATAAGTTTACAGGTTTCATAATTTACACGTTCTCATTTTTGTTCCCTGAATTTCACTATCTTGATGATAGCTGTCACTTATTTATCATTACTGAAATAGTGCTGCTGTGAAGCTCTACGGATTTTAGTCTTCCAAAGTATGGAAATGTATTTCCTAATATACACTACATCGTGTACTCTGCTGGCTTGGGTAAAGTTGTTCAATATGTTTTTCTCATAAAAAATGAAAGTAAATTGCAGTTCAGTGTTTAATTTTCTACCAGAATAATGGTTTATACAGAGGCTGAAGTGTTAGAAATCTAATAACTTTAAATTGGATTTGGTAGCGAGAAATAGAAATATTTTAGAATTCTTTATCAGTCCCAAGCCTTGATAGAATTTTTTCATTATGAACTTGGAATCATAAATATAATTTGAAGGTACTGACATTTTAATTTAAATAATAAAATCTACATATTTACCTGCCTTTTGAAATGCAAAACTCATTCCTATTCAGTTTTCTTGTATCTGTTCATTAATTTATTTAGTGTAATTCTATGAAATATCTATGTTAATAAAACATTAGTACTGAGACTTAAAAAAAACAGATACTAAAAACTGTAAGACTCCTAGAGTACTTTAATTTGGCCCCATGATATTTTGTTTTATTGATAAAGTATTGATAAAACATTGGAGAAGAGATGACAAAGGATGAAATTGAAGCTCCTTTGAGGATTGTACCTGGCTACTATTTTGACTTTATCTTTTAGGTGGGCATGTCTAGAGCTTTGAACTATATTAATATGTCCAAAAAGGTTTAAAAAATAATATAAAGTCAGATTTTGAAATTTTAAGCTAGATTTTTTGAAGGGAGTGTTCAAAGTGACTTGGTCAGAAAAAAAACCAAAATCAATATATAGCTTAATTCCTTTTTCTTCTGTGGGGAATGTGCTTTATCTTTGATTTGGTATTAGTCAGTTCAGTGAGTTGTTGAGCTGCTGTGAACTTTGTGCAGATCCTTCTATAATCTGTGAAGAGGGACCCCTTATCTCTGTGGCCCTGCTTTTGCCTGCCTCTCTCTGCTTTCTTTCTCTGCTCTTGCAGACCCCCTCACTCTTACTCCTTTTCACCTCTGGACACCTCTTTCCCAGGGCCAGGCTCACTAGTTTCTGACACAGGAGAATGTCCTCTTCTCCTTTAAAAGGTTGCAACAAACTCTGTTGCTCTCACATTCAAGGGACAAGGTGAAAACTCAAGAGCAAAGAGATGAGATAGTTCCTGTTTCAGAGAGGCTGCAGGCTGCTGAAAGCAGGGGTGAAATGCCAGGAGAAATACAATTGTGGTTTTGTCTTATTTTTATATTAATTCCTGCCTTATTGCCACCATTGCTCCTGCTAAAGGCATGACTCTTGCACAGGTGAACTTACAACGTTACCATTCGTGGCTTTTCACATGTTCCTTTCATGAATTATTTGAGCAAGGGGACAGGGAGAGATTTTTTGGATTCACTGAATTCTTCCATAATTAGGGACTGCCATTTGCTCACTTGAGAGAGATGTCTTGGAGTTTTTTTTTTTACTTATACAGAGGGGTCATGTCTTAACGCTACTGTCTGAGGCCATAGTGGCATTTTTGGTGCCATGGGCATCTGTGATCCTTCAGACACCAATGTTTAAGCCAATTACCTTCATCTGACCTCAGAATAATCTCTGGGGGTGTCACTGATCAGTGGAGGAGGTCTACAGCTGTGATTCAGCCTGGTTTCATCTTTGGTATGATTAACTGAAGCAGTGTTAGCAAACTCACCATATTTAGGAACTTATAACTAACTTTAGGAACTTTCAAGTAATTTACGTGATCACTATGACCTTTCTGGGTAGCAGAACAAGTTGTATAATCAGTATTCTATGTCACTCCTGCCAGGCAAACATCTGAGATCTAAATTTCCCTCATGACTCTTGCACTAAAGCTAAAATTCCTCAATATTTACAAACAAAGGTTATCTTGTTTGATGAGAGTTCTTTCTCTTGCAAAAATTTCTCTCATCCTCTATATTGATGTGGTTTAACTTCTGACTGCGGGCTTAGTCTGCAAATTCTGCTACAGCTTCTTTTGAGATCTGAAGACCTCTTTTTTCTGTTTATGGTAACTAGTTGTATCTTGCGTCTTTGAAACATTTTAAAACTGTTACTGAAATAATGGAGAAGTAGGAGAACAACTGTTTTCATTTAATGTAAACTGACTTCTGTGGTGTTTTTGTTGTTGTTGTTTTGTTGTTGGCCATGTTGTGCAGACTTCTTTTTGTTTCATTTCCAGAACATTGAAGGAGAAATGTATTCAGTTGGTGTAGATATGGAAGACTCTTGTTGTATTGTCACTCCTTTGAATACCAGTTGTCATATTTATTGACCCATTTCCACAATTTACAGAAAAATTGTTCACATTCACATGAAAAATTAAATAACTTAATGGGGAAGGGCCTCAGTCAAACAATCTCCTCCCTCCAATACATCTACAGAGACTATTATGCAAATGATTGCAAAAATTTTGTCTTAACTGGAGGGAGTAATCACTTTTCAAATTCAGGGAAGTGGATGTGATTTTAAGTTTCTTGTCTTTACTTGCTTTTGATTTTCATCCTGCTTTTGATTTTCATATGTTTCAGTGGACTTGTTCAAGTTTCAGCTTACACTGTGATTTACATAAGTGAACCAATAATTATGATGGAGCTGAAACTGAGTGGCACTTATCAGTTAGCTTGCTTAGTGAGGAAGAGAGGCCTGCACAGCCCTAGAGAGCCTCACAAACTTGCTTACATTTGTTTTTTTTATCACAGAATATGTGAAGTTTCATACCAATATTTACTTAGAAACAATGATGCCAGCTCTCTGTTACTGCAGCCTACCAAGATTTTAACAACTAACTTCATTTATTTTCTGTAACATTTAAATAAGGAGCTCACTGCAGTAATGATTCTTTGCTAACAACTTTGAGACAGATTTGTAGGGTCAGTTTGTGTGTGTGTGTAAAATCTTGCATGAGTAACAGTACTGTAATGGCAGAAGTCTTTTAACTTAGGGATCTTTGACTAATGTATGTGATAATGGAAGCTAAAAATCTCCAGTATTCCACAAGTGAAATAAATGTGGTCTGTGTGGTTTTGTTCTGAAGATACATCCTAGGAAGCTACTCAAGAACTCTAATAAACTTCCCCCACTCCCCACCCCAGCTTTTATGTGGGCCCTGGGACAGGCTACGTATGTGCATTTGAACTTGTGTCAAGAGGCTTCTTTAGAAAGGTGAAAGTGCTTTTTAACTTGAACCTCTCCCCCACAGCCCTGTGGGAAAGATCCTGCCTCACAGCAGAATTCCTTAGATTCAAAAGATTTTTATATCCTGGTAGAGGAGCACAGGGTTGAGAAAGGTGTGGACAGATCCCGTTAGCATGAGAGGAGTGTAAATGTCAAAGGCTCTTAGTTCAATACCTTGAAATTTTATTCTGGAACATTTTTCCCATCTTTTATCAGTGATAAATAGATTGATCTACATTATGCCACTATTCTGTGTGACGGTGAAATTGTAGAAATATGACATTTGTTTACGAAGAGTAAAACTATATTTACAGAAACAGAAAAAATCGACTTAAAAATGTGTTTGTCCCCGTGGAGAAGAAGAAGAAGAAAAGAAAGTGTTTATATTTCTCCTATGTTTGGCTTTGGGTTAATTTGTAAATAGTTAAGATGAAATGTTCATTATAGAGCTACTCAATGTTTTCCAGGTGTTTTATAAAATACCTGACAAAAACCATAGACCAGTTAAATAGGCTGTATTATAATTTTTTAATGCTTAAGAAAACAACAAAATTCCTGGTGAGATAGACAGCTATTAAGATATAAATACTGGTGAACAAACCAGATCTAAGGAAGTGTAGGCCAGATGCCAAGAATGACATTAAGTTTAGCACATCTTACATTTCACTTCCGATGTCACTATATCCTCATTGTGAAAAGTGCACATTTAGTATTTAATTTGTCATCAAAGCTAACGTTTATCTAGAAATAGGAAATGGATCTGTTTTAGCTCATGAAATCTTGTACGTGTTGACTCCTAAGTAACGGCTCAAATGATACTTTATTGTCAACTGTATTTAAAGCTGTCACAATGACTATTTTATTTTCTTTGTCTCTATTTCCCCTCCCATTTTAATTTAAATTTTATTTCATTCTTTTGGAAAGCTTTCTAACATGGCTAAATAAACTAGGCAACCAGATGCAAAGCTTGGGAAACAGTATTTGTGGATCTTTTCTGTGGAGCTAAAAATACCATCCTGAATAATCTGTAGTTGCCTAGAAACTCCTTCACATATTTCAGTAAAGGAAATGGCTTTGGCCTCCAAAACATTTGGATTACAGATACCTTCTCCGTGCATGGCAGTAGGCTCCTGCACTCAAAGTCTCCATGATCTTCTTAAACTTGTGATATTCTGGGCAAAAAAGGGAACATCCCCGATATCTGGAGCTGAGAATTTATTGTCAGCCTAATTTAAAATTGTATAAGTGCAACCAAAGCAAACAGTTATTATTCATTTTATGATAATACTAACACTTGGAGTCTAAATTATTTAATTAATACAGAACAAAACTCATAAGCAACATGCAGGATAAACTGTTGTAAAAATCAACCAACCAACCAAATTCTCCTCCCCGCCCACTTCCAAAAAATAACCCAACCCAAACCCTTCCACCCAAAAATTCACCCAAAAACCAAGAGCATTACCCCAGTATTAGGTCCCTTTTTTCCCTGCTGTTAGGGTCACCCTTTGATCTTCTCCAGGGTGGTAAGCATCACACATTTAGGCTGGGAGGAGTCACAACACAGAGTTGCAAACTTGAGGGTTTTGTTTTGATGAGAAGACATGTTAGGGGTGTCTTCCTCTTCTTTGTTGACAGTTTCTTACTTTCTGTACTTGAGTCCACTTGAGCCCATTTTTTTTTTTTTTTTTTTCCTGAAGCTTTACATTTTACTTTTTCAAATTTTGGTTTTCAGCTTTACAATATACCTTATTGTATCATATGAGGTGTGTTGCATGTATGTCATAAGCTTTTTTCTTATGCTTTTTGTTACCCCTAAAAATGGGTTTTGACCATCTCATAGGTTTACTCTATCATCACTGTTGAGTTACTGATAAACCTGGAAACTTTTTTATCATCTTTTTTATCATATGTATTTCCTTTAGCAACAGTTACTCATGGACTCTTGTCTGTGGCAATTTCTATCTTCCCTTATTGTTTTCCATTAATGCTCCACTGATATGAAACTGCTTTCTATGACTTAAGTTGTTTCTTTAATTGCTGATCTGACAATGGTAAACAAAACAATGAGTTGTCGCATCTGATAAGAACATCCAGTCCAATGTAGAAAGACATAATAAAATTAGACAATATTTTAAGCTGTCCTCTTTCAAAGTCTTCAGGCTTTTCTGGAGACTCTTCCAGATCATTGTAGGTGTGTTTGCTGGGGCTGCTCCACAGCCCTTTTCCCCAGGTATCAGCAGCTACAGTTGCCAGTGGAATTTTATATATTTGTCCTTGTTTAGTGCTCTTAACCTCCCTGTTTGTGCTTCATCCATTTACTCTGTTATCTGTCACAGCGTGTGGTGGTGTTGGTTTGGGTAGTCTGGTAGTTTTACACTGAGGTCAAAAAGAGCTCTGCATGGGACTGACCTGCTGGCCTCTGATATGTGGCATAGAGACTTGATTGCATCATGACAACAAAAGCTTTTTTTTTTTTTTTTTTTTTAAATGAGAATGGACATAACTGTGTCAGAGAGACTTCATACATCTTTGACTCATAGCCATGTCAAAAAAATTTCAGGTGGAGTGTACATAAACATGAGTTAAAAATAGATTTGACAATAATTTTTTTAAAAATGAGAAAGCTGGAACGGAGCTAAATCAATGCAGTCAGCATTGACTTGGACTCAGAAATTCTGGTCGAGATGTTAGTTATTCATCCCTGCCAGCATAACACCTGGCTTGTGAAAATACAAGAGATCTGCTTTCCATGATCCTTGCAGTCCTAATTTATTTCAGGATAGTTTTCAAAAAAATTCTCCCTTGAAATTTCACATTTGTCTTTAAAAAAAGGTAATTATGCATGTACAATACCCCCTGTCCATGCAGATGCCCATACACTTGAGGAAAAAAAACCAAGAACCAGTTTGTACAACCAGCAGTTGTATCTGCTAGTGCAGCCTTTGATCTTTATTGCTCGCTTCTAAGAGAAGTCGACCTTTCCTTTATCTTGATCTTTGCAGCTCCTCAAATTATTTTTTGTTCACAAGAGTCAATAAGGCTGTGGCAATAGAGTGTGTTTGTTTGCAGTGACCTTTACTGAGAGTACTCTGCAATTTTTCAGACTACAGATTGGTGCAATATGGACAGCTATATTCCGTCAGCTCATCTCTGGAGATGGAGTGCCCAGCTGTAGAAATGTCTATCTAGGTTTCTTTCTTACAGCATTCTGTTTGGAGTCCCAGCCTGTCTCATCTATAGAATTGTGTTTGGAGAGGTAACGAAGCTAGGTGTTGGCATTACAATACAATGGTGAATATGATTCCACATTCTGAATTCATGCTATTACAGCTATTCAACAAAGTCCAGCACATCCTTTCCTAAGGCACATGTGCTGATCTGGGATTACAAAGCAGTCAGTTCTTTACCTTGTTTTATGCAACACTTCTGGTTCTTATTGCTGTAATTACCTTGTATCAGCCTAGGATCCTGCTTATTTTACCTTGCATGGGGCTATAGCTTTCACCATTTTTTTCCACATCCTTTTATTCCTCTCGTATTGTATCAAGTGTTTATTGGTGTGGTGCAAGTCTTGGACTGCCACCTTCACTGTTCTCTCCCCCAAGGGGTTGCCTTAAACTACGCTGCTAAAAATAGCAAAGAACATAAAATGATTTCTATGAAGCTAAGCCTGTGAAGAGACTGCTCAAAAGACCAGCAAGTTGCTTTGTGAAAAGGTAACTTTATACTAAAAAAAAAGAATATTGAAGATAAAAAAAAAACTCCCATTTTTTGCAGATCAAAGTACTATATTTTCATCTGGCAGAAGCTGGTCTAGATGATTAAAAAAAAAATTCTCAACAACGATAAACATGTGACCCTGAATATTGTGTTGCCTGAATCATAGTTGCTGCTATTAACATCTCTTTTTCACTCTTTCTTGTCCCACCCACTACTGCTGACACAAAAGGGTTGCTCTCTGCCCTTTGGGGAAGCCTGGTATTTACCCAAAGCCTTGCCAGGACTTAGTTAATTGTCTTATTTTTGAGCTAAGTATCCTGGATTCTTAATATTTTTCCTCAAAAGTCAGCTCTTCAGACTGTTGACTGTGCTTCCTTCCCTACCTCAGATTTCCTAATGGGTATGCATTTTACAGTATATATTCTCAGGGTTTGCCAGGGATGAGGAGAGCAGAGGTTGCTTCACAGAATTTACTGCTTATAGCCCTAGTTCTGTATTTCAGTGGGCCATGAGATTTAGTTGTGATACATTATATTTCTGAAGTCTTTTCTGTGGGACTATTTGGCATCCAGTTGCTTCCCATCCTGGATTTTTACTGTTTTATCTCTTCCTACCTAAATGTATTATCTTGCACTGTCTTGAGCAGCCTGCTGTTTTGCCCAGGTCATCACTGAGATCATGCAAAGTTATCCTGACTTTGGTTTTCTGTTCAAATATCTCAAGTGCCATTTCAGTTTCCAGAAAAGAGAAATTTCCTCAGAATTCATAAATGCATTACTCCAGATTCCGTGCATATTAAGTGAATGTACAGTGTCCACATGTTCACTTTGTTTGGAGGAAGCTTGTTTTGCTTCTATGCTTCTGACCTGCTACTATGAGGTAGTAGGTCAAAATTACTTTTGCTGAGGAATGCAAATCCTTCTTAATGAGCATTTGAAAGGCCTACAAATTACACAGTAAATTTTCTCCTTAATTTATTTCTCTTTCTCTACCTCCAAATTCTAGGCTTCTATTTTATTGTGTTAGATTGTTTTATATTTTCAAGTTCATCTACCTGATTTTTTTAAATAAGGGTACTTTTTGAGTAGGATTGCAATTGTGTTCCACTCATCATGAGCTAAGTATTATTCCAAAGGTAATTTTACCTACCGGGTATGAGAAAAGCAAAGCACTTAAGCAATTTCTACTGTACATTTTTTTCCTGGCACCAGGCAGAAGACGTAGAAATCTTTTCTTACTAAGAATGTATTACAAATTTGCAAGATGCACTTTATAATGAATTCATTTCCTTTTCTCTAAAATAAATAGAAACTGTCACCCTCTTCAAAAGGCAGAAATAGAATTTAGATTCAGTTTCTCTCCAAGTTATGTTTCTGGGACATCAATTGTTGTGAAGCAGAGGCACTAAAGACAGTAAAGGAAGTGGTCTGTGGAACAGTAAATGGGCTTTGTTTTTACTACAGTAATGAGAAGTTATTTAAAAAAAAAAAAATCTCTTCATGGCTCTCATTTGTAGTCCAGGAAGGTAGGAAAAAAAAAAAAAAAGAACAAAGAAGACAGTCTTTAATGTATCCTAGTACTTTCAAAATTCTTCAATGAACAAAAAATTAAAAGAAAGCCTCCTGTCCTGTCCTGTCCTGTCCTGTCCTGTCCTGTCCTCTCCTCCCCTCTCCTCTCCCCACGTGTGCAGACTGAAATCAGCTCTGTGCAGCCACAACTGGCAGCTGATGTGTTTGCACTTCCCTCTGGAGAGCTGTTCTTGCTGAAGCACGGCAGGATGACACCTCCCTTTCCCATCTGTATTCTCAGGGAACAATACTGTAAGGCCAGGCACTGTTCCCTCATGCAAAGCCGCATGCTTGAAGCTAATGTGTACTGATAACACTCATGGTGCTAGAAAATGCCTGGCTCCATTCACCTCTCCTGCAATTCTGTAATACTTCATTAGCTTTAGTGATTAATTGGTATCTCCATATAGCATGTTCTAGTTGATTCATTATTATTGGAGACAGAATGGTAGGAATTATACCAAGACATTTTCACAGATTGTCCCAGAAGTAATGAGAAATTCTTTAATTCTTCACTTTGTTGTAATTACATACAAAATATATATGAGAAAATGTTATGTTGTCATTTAGTTTTTTATAAAATAGCAGTTAAAATTCTGCTACTTAACTTCAAATCAGCACATACCTAATTTTCCTTACAGTATTCTAACAGGAATTGCCATCACCTTTATTTATATAAGGTGGAGTTGGACCTACTGTTTTTAATGGAATTCAGAAAACAGCTAAGACAACAGTCAGAAGAAAATTAGGCACTGCACTTCCATAAACCTTTATTTTATGTTCAGACTAAAGAAATCTAATTTGCATGAACAGGTTTGTTTTGTTTTATAATACAGCAAATCAACTTTGCGGTTAAAAAGTCATGGTAGATAGGACTGACAGTTCTCTTTCCTCTGCTGCTTTGGGAACTCTAGGAGTTTTAAGATAAATGAACCAGAGGGATCATACAGCTCTAGAAAGAATTTTAACTGTGCAAAGGGAAAGTGAGCCTTGCATCAGACAAGAAATTTGCTATTTGTATTTTCTGGCTAATTGTGCATTTGATTTGCATCTTCTCTCGGTTACCTAAATATGTGTATTAAAATACTTCAGGATATACAGAAGGATCATATCTGAATCATATCTTTCATCCTAAATCTCTCTTCTAAGGAGTGTTTCTTTTCCTGATTATCTTCTAGAGCAGGCAGCCACTGAATCTTCAAGGTCCAGGGGATGCAGCCAGCCTTTCTGCAGCCAGGAGCTGCAGAATCCTTCACTATCCCTAAATACCTAAAGCTTTCTCTGTGATCCAAACCCATTGACTATTGCGGTAACCCAAATTTGTCTTACCTGCCTTGTTTTTTTTATTTTAGATTTTTTTTTAATTTGAAAGCAGAGACCATTTATCCTGTGGTATCTGTGAACTTTTCCTGTTACAGTCAGAGCAAAAGTATGGCAAAAAAAAATCTTTGAAAATCACAATACTGTAACTTATATGTTGGTAGCACATAACAAGTCTGTGAAGTGTAAAGCATTGTTCTCTCTTTCTCTCATGCAGGCTGGATTGCCATGTTGGGAGCCCTTTGGCTGCTAGTGCTAGCAGACATCCATGATTTTGAGATGATATTGAACAGAGTTGAGTGGGCAACCCTCCTTTTCTTTGCAGCATTGTTTGTTCTCATGGAGGTAATATTCTCTGATTCTACAGCCTGAAGAATTGCAAAATACTTCAAAAGTGAATTATGTTCCTGGAGAGAGGCCACTGGAATATTGTTGATCAAATGTAGTTATGGTAATACGGAGAGGAGTAGCAGAGAATGGAAGTTAGTTGGACCTCTTTCACATTTAAATTTTCATTGTAAACTTGGTCTCATTCTCTTTCCATATTCTGCTTTTGTTGAATGTATCTGACACAATAATTTTTCTAAAATTTAAATTTCAGTTTCTGGGTTTATTGTTGGTCTATATGTGCAGATATTTTATGTGTATATATGTGTTTGTTTACAATTATTTATACAGGAGATAGGAAAAATAATAGAACAAGACTAAACCAGAGTTGAAAAATGTTTCTAGTGCTGTCTCCTACATGCTGGCTACCAAATGGCCTAAGATGTCCCATGGGAGTGAGATTTGAAAGGCAAATAACACTGAATTTCTGTTTGCAATGCTAATTTAAAAAATATTCAGCTCTTGAAATGCCTGGATATCTCTTGCTATGTAGTTTCTCTGTGCTTGTCTGCTTGAAAACATCCATGTTCCATCTGTGTTTGTATCCTCTTTTATTCTCTATTTGATGCTTTTGTATAGTTTGAGAGGATTTATTTTTACCCCAAATATTTGGATTTTTTGTGTGTGTGGATACTCACATTAACTTTCGAATTAGGTTTCTAGAATACTGACTATTTTTCAGTTGTTAATTGTTGGGTTTAATGATGTAATAACATTGTAGAAACATGACTGACAATACCCAAGTGACCACTGACACTGCCATGGCTAGTGAATTGCCTGAGTGAGAAGCCTGGGAAAAGCCTGTGATAACTAATTCGTTCATATAGCCTCTTTCCTCCCCTCTTCCCTCCCAATAATTGCAAAGCTCCCAAGAATTTGAAAATTGGAGTCTCTTAAAAAAAATTACCAGCAGTAACAGGGCCAACATTTGAAGCAAATATAAACAAGAACGAATTTAACTAACTCTTAATTAATGCTAAAGTGGAAGTCAAAATCTGGTAACCTCCAAGAAGATGAGTGGAAACTCTGATTATCATTATGCAGTTTTCTGTGAGCTACTAAGTAAAAAATTTATCAGGATATATTGATTTATTGTATACCCATTAGAACAGGCAATTTTTAGTTCTCCATTTTATGAGGTTCCATATAACATCGAATTTTCTAGCTCTTATAGGCGATCAATGCTGAAGCCATGTTTATTTTTTCTACTGCAGTTGTAACAGTTTATTAGTTGTGTTCCCTGATGTATTTATTGTTTGAACTTGGATTGAACAGGTGTGATTTGAGTGACTGTGTGACAATACCACAGTAAAATACACAGGAAGTTATTTGCCATTTACTGCCAGACTTGGTTATGACTATTGTAACTCCCTGAACTTCATTTTTTCGGTTTGTCAGGTCACCAATGAATAGTTTTCTAATGAAAGAATATTTTTCCTGGCTCTCTAGAATAACAGCGGTTTAAAGTCATGAAAGAAACTAGTCCAGGTAATCAAGGAAACAATACAATACATTAAATTCTTCCCCACAATGAATGAGAAAATATTCTATGTATATCATCACAGCTAATTTTTATCTGAATTTATTCAATTAGCAGGTGACAGTCCTTTCCAAGGCATTTTTCTTTCTTTAAGTTACTAGTCTCAAGAAGAAACTGGTCAAAACAAAGATATATGTTGAAGTATAAGAAGTCTTTCTATAGTCTAGGGCATCTAGACATTGTCAGCTCATATTTCTCACCCTTGGTGATCCTTCAGCTTGGATAGTTCCCAGTCTGAAGCTGTTTTCTACTGCTACAGAAGTTCTCTTTCCTGTTACAAGGTACATTTAAAAACCTGTGTGGGACTTAGGCTGCATGTCATTTTAGAAAAAGTGATTCGAGTTCCTGAACCACAGGGGAACTCTTGAAGGTTCTGCCTTTGGGGGTCCATGAGTCCGGTTGGGTGCATCTTTTACAATGAAAAACTTGAAAATCCTTTGGAGCTCTCTTGTTTTCTACTGCATCCCCTGGGTAACTATTCTTTACAATGGTCTTCTTAGTCTGTATCCACAAGTGGCTGTTATGTGCTACAAAAATCTTTCTGCTTCTTCTGTCTGTAAAATAAGTCCCTATGCCTCTCAGGATTACAGTTCTTTGTTCAATTTTATAGCAGAAATTAGCATGTTACCTTAATTCCTTCAGGCAGAGTTTACTTACAGGAGTCATCATGACATACTGCCCACAAGAGCATTAATGACATTTTTTATGCATAAATTAGACTTTGTTTTAAAATGGCACATGATTTCTTTCTGCAGAAAAGCTCTGTTGTGAACTACCCCACAAGAACTAGTATGCCTGAAGACACCAATTAGTGCAATATAATGCTTACTCCTCTTGGAAGACACAGGAATATCCAGGAGACCCTCTGTGCTATTTACATGCAAGGGAGGACCGTGGCAGGGTAGTAGTCACTGACTTGTACTTAGGTGCTTGCAGGCCTGGAGATCATAGAGACATCCCATAATTATTTATGGCATTAATATTGTCATTGTCTCTAACTAGATGAGCTACCTGAGGACTCTCTTGCAGGAGTGATGTGTGTGTCCTGAATATCTCTCTCTTGAGTTCCAGAATGAATTTTGAGTGTTACTGAAATATAATACATTCTGTTAGTAAGTAATTAATAAGGCAGCAATATTAATTGAATGTGAATCTGGGTTCTAATTGCTAACAATTACCTGTTCAAAAGTTTATCTTGAAGTGTGAACACAAAGCAATGATACAAAAAGTATTGTTCATTAAGAACATTGCTTTTAAATACATTCAAAAAGTCACTGTCATAACCATTGCGTTGATAAAGCAACACAGCTTAGAAAGAAAATGGTAACTTAAAATCACCAACAAAAATTAATTTCTTAGGAAACTTTCTCCTGGGAAACCAAAGTAATGAAAAAATGTTCTTTTTTCTTTAAGTATAAAGGGGCACGTGCATGTATTTAAAAGTTTTGGTGCTTGTTTTCTTCATACTGTATTTTTAATTGTACATAAACATTTTCTTGTTCTATGTATTGTTTATATACACACACACACACACACATATATATATATATATATATATACTTCTGGGCCAAATTTTCTATGTGGTGATACCCAAACCACTATTATTCAGCTGATGTCCAATTGAGCTGCAGGTACAGGAATTGCCAGTCTGAATGAAAACACCTTAGTCTCTGACAAGCCAGTACCCCATACCACATCACTCCACACCCATTAAGATCTTTGCATCTGTCATGGAATTTGACAGCATGCGAATTGAATGCTTTTTTTCCCCACTGCAGTCTCTGTCTGTCTGCCAGGTGGGGGTGTTATATGGAGCTGTGTTGAGTGAATTCTGAACTCCTGCAGCTCTGTGAGGGACTGATGTCTGTAAGTGAGGTATTGCAGCTGACTGATTCTTCTACTTGACAGAAAAAAATGAAAACCAGCCAACCAGCATGGTCTAGGCTAAACCAAAAATCATGTGATTTTGTCCCCTGAGAAACTGAGAAATTATAGAATAGATATACCTTATTAAACCTGAAAATAGTACCTTATTCTTTATGCCTACAAGAAAAGAAAACAAAACCAAAGTGAAGTAAAGGCTAGCACTCGTGGGTTAAAATCACTCTTTTACCTTGTGGATCAAGGGAATAGGTCACTGCCCTTGGATGTGAAGACTTAGTCTGTATTCTGTGAGCCCAAGGAGAGATCAGAGTTAGCACTATCAGGCTGAAGTCTTCCTTTGTCTTTTCATCTGTGGTAGTGCCACAGGATACTGTTTAAATGTCCTGTACAACTGGGAATGGTTCTCACAGGGATAATAGAGCACTCTGATCCAGGCTGTCCTGGGGTCCAGTGCTTAAAGGGCTCACCTCCTTAGTTCTCATGCCTAGCTTGGACATTGGAGAGATGGACTTCCTGCCTTTCAGATGCTGCTGCCAATTTTCATTCAAAATTTCTGTCCTGTTTTTAGCAGATGATATTGGTTTTTGTAGTTTTTGTTGTAGGGTGGGTTTTTTTTTTTTTTTTTTTTTTTTTTTTTTTTTTTTTTTTTTTTAATAGGTCTGAGAAAGCTGTAAAAGAGAAACATAATTTGTTTTCCTGTTTCTTCATCTGAGACTGAACATGAGATGTTTGATTTCATCCAGCCTTTGAAACACACGATATGCTTCTCTATATTGTGGATTTGGGGAAGTTGTTTAGAAATCAGTTGTGTTCAGGCTTTCAGAAGACACATATCCACTGAATAACATCATCTTTAAATTTCAGCCATTCTCTGAATTGCTCTCATTGGGTAATACTACAAGTCATTTCAGTACAACCTCAACTCGCTTCTGCAAATACAGTCACCAATTTCTGCTGTGTCTTTTCTTGTCTAAAATTACTTCTGTAGAAGCTACTTGAGTTGAATATCAGTATCTTGTAAATGGGAAGAAATGGTTGCATTTTCTAACATTCAGTGAAAAAAACCTAAGTGCATCATGCACTTAATTTGTTGATATCAATGTCTTTTTTTTTCCCCCAGGCTTTGGCTCATCTGCACTTAATAGACTATATAGGAGAGCAGACAGCTTTGTTAATAAAGGTATGTTTAAAAGACCTATAATTTTAACAGGTAAGAAAAGTTTCACTCCAGTAGAACAATAAATAATTTTATTTTGAATCTGATATTAAAGATTACATTCCTGTGTTAGCAATATCAAGAAAGCATGTCATACTTTGGCATGGGTGATATTTAATATGTATACATCTGTCCACAGCCAGAATAAACTTAGCCATAAATGCAATAGAGAAGCTTTTTCCATAGTCTAAAAACTCCTAAAATGTAAAGGTGGAAAAACAGCTTAAGGTCAAAATTCACAGTTGCACAGTGTATTTTTTGTGTGAAATCTGAGTATTAGAAATATCAATCTTTGTACTTCTATTTGTTTGTATTTTCTTGGAAGAAGGACTGTAATTGTGTTACTAAATGTTAGGCTATTTTATCTAAGGCGCCTTTCCTATTTCAGAGCCTAAAGGAATAATAACTGTTGATAAATTAAAACTGTAAAGAACATGCAATTATGCCATGGGGGACACACAGAGCAACACTGAGCTCAAGGTTATAATTGTCTCTCTCTCAATTCCAGGTGGTTCCTGAGGATCAGCGCTTGGCAGTGGCCATCATTTTAGTGCTCTGGGTGTCTGCTTTGGCCTCCTCCGTGATTGACAACATCCCCTTCACAGCTACAATGGTAAGGTTTGTGCAGCACTGCACATCCTCACATCCTCCTCCAGGTGCTGGCAAGGGAGCTCAGCTTACTGATTACTTTTTTTTTTTTTTTTTTTTTTAACCTCTGCTGTGCTGCAGCTTACTTTGTCCTCTGAGATTGAATCAGCATTAGAAACTAACTCATACTGTTTGGGTATCTAGCTGGCCATTGGCACCAGCAGCTGCAGGTAGCTGTGGGACCAGAGGCACTGTTTTGGCTGCATTTTTGCATTTTCTCCTCTCATATCCACATACATACTTGAAAAATAGAATTGTCTTTTTGATGGAAACTGTCACTATCCATCCACTGCTGTTAATGTTTTTCCTCTATGTGCTGAGTAGTTATGATAATGCTTTTTTAACAACTGACTAGCTTATTGCTACCTTACTTTTGTAAGTAGTTTAAAAAACACCAGATTATGTTAAGCATAACAAATCCTTGTCAGCAGCTGAGCTTTAATATCAGAAAAGTATCAAATTATAACAAATTAAGACATGCTCAGATAGGTTTATTCTATCAAGTTCTCTTTTTAAAGTCTGATAATTCATTTATTACTAGTGTTTCATTGTTACAACTTTTTCTCAGCACATTTTTTCATCCATTATGGTCACATCCACTCTTAACCTGTGCCAAGGTTTAAGACACTTCTTGTAGAGCACATGACAAATTGGCCAGATTTGTAACTACTCTATAAATATATATTAATATGGTATTTTGCTTTGATTACCATGGTGTTTCCTGTGAAATTATATTGATTTAACCACAGCAGACTGCAAGCAATGGGCACGAAAAGAAAGATTGGTTTGGGATGAGTCACCTCCTAGCAAATGCTTGAGGATTATTAAGCAATAATGCAGAAATCTTCACTTAGAAGATTTTTGCCTCATACCCAGTTAGTCTATAAAAATTGGCTTGGAGCAATACCAAACAGCATACTCCCACGAAATGAGTATGTTTTGGGAAATGGGACTTTAGTGCAAGAATCCTTTGGGATGCCTGAAGATCATTTCTTTTGTATCTTTAAGGGTGGCAAATACTGATTGACAGGAAGGGTTCCTTGTTAACATTTTAAGCTATTTCAAATTTATATTTTTTCTCATTCTGTTCTGGGATGACCCTAAGAGACCGCTACAATTTTTTTTTATTATTATTATTATTATTTTTTTTATTTATTTTTTTTTTTTTTAATTAAGAGAGAAGAAACAGGAAGAAAAATGCATGCATATTCTCACCTGTGTAAAAGCAGTCATTAGCTAAGGTGTTAAGATGTTAATGTGTTATTTGGCAAACTAGAGATGAGATTCATCTACTTCAGTGAAAAGGTTTGCACTTTAGTCTTTGTCATTCTGCATTAGAAAATACTTACAGAATATTCCTAAGTAACTAAGTCTCAAGATCTTTAAACTTCCATTTAAAATTATTTTTGATTCTTTGGTACTTTGTTCCTACTCTTAAAACAAGCAGTATTTAATTTTGGAAGGCTATTTTTTTTCAGTATAGTTATAGTGCCAAAGTTATGAAATTCTGATGAGGAGTATTAAATATATTGAACCCAACTCTTTTGTAGAATGACTTTTCACTAATCAGGGACTTCTATATATGAGTTTAGTTTGACATTCCCTAATGATATAGGGCTATGGGGCACCTGCTATGACATAGCCATGAATAATCCTGTCCTTTCCTGGGGAAAGGTTCCAGCTTCACAAATGAGCCTGCACTCATAATAATGAAAGACAGATGTAGTGAATCCCTCCAGGTCTCCATAAGCCTCCTTCACTGGTGAACCAATGTCATGACAATGAGTCAATCTCTCTTGCATTTTTCATTAGTCATAGCTTTGATGGACCAGGTATTGGCTAGGGATGTGGAATCCATCAAGTTCCTTCAGATACAAAAAATTTGGGCAGTTTCATAAATATCAGCTGTGTACTATGACTGACAAAAGTGTTTGGAGGATGGTATCACAGATCTCTGCCCACGTTGGCTAGGCCACAAACCAGAAAGAGTTAAGGGAAACCAGTCTCATGGGATAATGGCTTGTTTGACTTGTAAATTAATTCTTTAAATATCATACAGAGACAATGGAAGGCCTGGTGGCAGCTCACTGTCAAGGATGCTAATAGTGTCATTTCTGCATTAGGAGGGCAAGTGTACCATGATTTTTGTCCCATGTTCCAGGAATGAGACAGTCTTGCCAGTCCCAGTTCTGATTGCGAGGCTCCAACTGACTGTGGAAAAAACTACTGCAATGGCAGGGGCATCTGGAAATTATGCTGTTTTTTTTCCTTCAGGGGTGGGAAGCTTCAAGACAGGCATCAGTTCATACATGAGATGTCTCCAATATGATTCTGTGCTGTTGGATAAGGTCTTCCACTCATCCCCTAAACAATATGCAGTGCATGTTGTCCAGACTTGGAGCAGGGCGAGGAGATAGGCTGCGCAATCAGCCTAGTAACTCAGAAATGGATTGAGGGGGGACAGTCTTCTATATGAGGTGACTGCCCCCCTGGGCTGAAGGCACTGTAGATGTGAACTTTTTCAATTTTCTGTTATGTGTAATGTTTTGACCCAGGAACTACCTGAGAAATGGAAGAAATACAAAATTCCATTAGAGCCTGAGTCTAGATTTAGGTGTATAGCTGAAGGTAATCAAAACAGAAAAACCTCCAAATAGCTCTGTAACTATCATGTTGTGTTTCCTTTAAAAAAATCAAGTTGATGTATGGTTGGCCAAAATTTCCTTTCAGTTTCTGTGTTTGTACTAGTGAGATAATCAAATTCATATTGACTTGCTTTGTGTAGAGAAAAACAAAGGAAAAAACATGACTGCCTAATTAACGGATCTTGAGATTAAAAGTTTCACTTTATCTGTGTTGAGATAAATTTGACTGCTTCATGTAAAGTTTAAGATTTGACAACATTAAAATTTATAGCTGACTTAACAGTCAGTTAACTTACCTTAAGAGGATGTGAAAAGTGGAAATTGTAGACTGCTATTTTGAAAAGGGAATTAGAATATATCTGAGCCAGCATTACACAGAATTCTAGGAAATAAACTATTTTATGACATGAAGTAATGAAAACCAATAAGGAAAACGGTTTCTTAGAAGAAATTCTAGGCATTTTCAAGAGATTCTATGTATCTATGTCGGCAAATTAGGATTCTTCCTTATCCTAAAACACAACACATTATCTGCAGTCTTAAAAACAAGACATAAATATTTTTGGTTATTTTAAGATGGGTATACTTTAAAGTGCAAAATATTCATGTATGTGAACAGTGAACATATTGATGATTTTCAGGAGCCTTCAGCAACACAGAGAAGATTTCTCTCTTACTAGAATATTCTGAAATAACAAAAATCAGATCAATGTATTATTTGAAGTGCCTTGCCCTGAAAATAACTTTTCAGTGCAACACTGGTCAAATTGTTCTCTGCTCTAGACACGGGTAAATCTGGCATAACCCATAATCAAAAATGTCAATACCATGTGGAATTCATATATGGAAGTTGCTAAACAGAAAACTCTGTGAAGAGGGCTGAACACAGCATGTATTTTTTTGCTACAGAGGATGCTGTACAAAGATAATTGCCCACAAGAAACAATGGAATTAGTTTCTGAGTGCACTCAGCTCAGAATAGGCTGAGTACTTTTATTGTTTCTGTCTTGCCAGAATTCTGGGGTTTTTTTAAGTTAAAATAGGACATTGGAACTGCATGAAGACAAAAGAGTTTTCAAAATACCTTTTATTGCTTATTTCAAATAATTCATCCTGTATGCACAGACAATGAACTGCCCCAAAACAAGAGGATGGGGTTGAAAATTGCCCAATGAACTGTAATCCCAGGACTTTCCCCTTCACTTTAAATTGAAAAGTGAAAATCCAGCTCCTTAATTAAACATACGTCTGCATGAGTGAGTGTTTATTGCATTTCTTTGCATAAACATGCCTAGTAACTGTGATAGCTATCTGCAAGTGATAGGAAAATCAATCAGTTCTTGTCACCAAGTAAAAGATATACTGTGAAAAAGTATTGTAGAATTAGAGAATAGACTATTTCACTTGGAAGAGACCTACAACAATCATCCAATACAACTGCTTGAGAAAATCAGGACCAACCAAAAATTAAAGCCTGTTATTAAGGGCATTGTCCAAATGACTCTTAAACTCTGACAGGCTTGGAGCACTAAACACTTCTCTAAAAACCTTTTTCCAGTGTTTGCCCACCCTCTCAGTAAAGAAATGCTTCCTAATGTCCAGTCTGAATGTGCTATGATGCAGCTCAGAGCCATTGCCCTGGATCCCAGGAGAAGAATACATCCATCTCTACTTCCCGTCTTCAGAAGCTGTAGAGAGTAATGAAATCAACTCCTCAGCCTTCTTCTCTCCAAACTGGACCAACTTACCTGCTTCTCACAGGACACACCTTCCTGCCCTGTCACCAGCTTTGTTGGCCTCCTCTGGACATGCTCAAGAACTTTCATACAGTCCCTCAAAAGAGTCAACAGCACCTCCCAGTATAGTATAATCAGCAAACTTGATGATGGTGCATTCAGCTCCTGCTTTCAGATTGTTAAATATTCAGATAAATATTTTGAACAGAACTGGCCCTAGAACCCTGAGGAACATGCTGGTGCCTGGTGACCAGTCAGCTGCAACCTCACGTGCTGCAGCCCTCTGGGCTCTGCCCTTCAGCCAGGTCTTCACCCAGTGCACTGTGAACCTGCTCATCCCACGGCTGGACAGCTTCTCCATGCTGCAAGGAACAGTGTCAAAAGCCTTCCTAGGATCCAGAAAAGTTACATCCAATACCTTTCCTTCATCCATGAGGAGGGTGACTTTATTATAGAAGGATATCAAATTTTACTTTCCCACTGTGAACCCCCATTGGCTGTGCCTGATGATTGTATTGCTCTTTAAATACCTTTCAGTAATACCCAGTATAATCATCTCTATATTTTTTTTCCAGGATCTGAGGTTAGACTAACAGGTCTATGCTTCTTCTCTGGGTCTTTCTTCATGCCCTTTCTGTAAACTAGAATAACATTGACAAGGTGCCAGCCAGCAGGGACCTTCTCAGGTTTCCAAGATCTTTGGTAGATGATCAAGAAGGGCTCTGCCATAACATCTGCTGTCTTCTTCAGTAGTCTGGGATGAAGTCCTTCATGCTCCATGGACTTGTAAGCATTCAGCTGATACAACTGGTCCTTTTACAGTTTCAGGGTCCCAGATCTTGAGATTGACAAATACTTTGTGGGAAACTCTGGGAATTCTGACTGTATGT
The DNA here is from genome assembly GCF_015227805.2 of Hirundo rustica. Lineage (NCBI taxonomy): Eukaryota > Metazoa > Chordata > Aves > Passeriformes > Hirundinidae > Hirundo > Hirundo rustica. The sequence goes on from NC_053451.1 coordinate 85,790,123, forward strand.
AAAAGGCTTTGGTGCCAGCTGAAAATCCAGTGTATGTAGTCATACTTTGGTATTCCTTACAAAACACCCAAATAATGGTCTATCATAAAAAAATCATGAACCAGGAGCTTGGCTATTCTATTTCTCACATTTTACTTTTGGAATGCCAAGGGTTCTTTTCATGTTGCATATCCAGCTTTCTTTGTCTGCAGAATATATTTATTGATGCTCTATTGATGCTCTATGTGTCATTCCACTAAACCCCCCAATATTCCTCTTCCTTTATCAGCAGGCTAAAATCTCCATTACATTTTTTGACAGGCAGACTTCCTAATTTTTAATGCCTGGACTTTCCTAGTATTGTCATGTTTAAATAGCTATGAATTTCTGCCCTTAGAATTTTAAGTGACATGACATTATTGCCAGTCTGATCTTTAGTTTAATTGACATGTTTTATCGGCTATATATGCTGAAACCATCTGTTTATATTTTTATTTAATACTGGAAGTAAAAAGACAGCTACAGTAAATACCCATTTTAGTCGAGTTTAAATACTATTTCCTCAATAAAGAGCAACCAACAATTTCTGTGAATCATCTGGCTGACAAGGTGACTTAGTCTCTGACAGGTCTTCATTAGAAAGTAAATAATTTTTGGCTCACTGTTTGTTGTCTCTAAAACTATCGGATGCTTTTCTCTTGCAGTGCTTAATGTTTCTCATGTTGTTAATGCCAGCTTTATTTTTGGAATTTCCTTGTCCTCTATCCTTCAAGAGTTATCTATGATGTTCTGCATTTCACTGCTCAGTAAAAGTGCAAGACTAGGCTGCAGTTGTCTGCAGAGACAGAGCAATCATCAACAGTTTGGGAAGCTGCAAATAGTTTGTTTTCTATTAATGCATATTCTCTGCAGTTTTCACAGAAGACGTCTTTGCCACAGGCAGTTCTTAGCAAAGTGTATGCAGTGAAGTCCCATGATGTAGAGCACCAATGAGTCCCTAAAATAACAGCGTGAGTTGCTGCTTCATAGACATTTTGCGCAAATAGACAAACCAGACAATATCACAGGATCATGGAATGCTTTAGTTTGGAAGACCTTAAAGATCATCTAGTTCCAGCCCTCCTGCTGTGGGAAGGGACACCTTCCACTAGACCAAGTTTTTCAAAGCCCTATGTAACCTGGTCTTGAACACTTTGTCCATACTGATGACAAAAGTGTTAAATGGCACTGGTCCCAATATCAACCCCTGAGGAATAACACTCGTCAATGGGCTCCCCTTGGACATTGAGTCATTGACCGCAATGACCATCCAGCCAATTTATTACCCACCAAGTGGTCTGTCCATCAGATCCAGGCCTCTCCAACTTGGGTGAAAGCCATCAAAATTGCCAGGCACCATTTGCACTTAGTGAATCTGTGTTGGATGTCACTAGTCACTTCCTTGTTTTCTATTTGCCTTAGAATACATTCCAGGAGGATCTGCTCTATGATCTTACCAGGTACCAAGGTGAGACTGGTTGGCCTGTAGTTCTCCAGGTCTTTATTTTTCTCTTTTAAAAAATGAGGGTTATGATTCCCCCTTTCCAGTCAGTGGGAGCTTCACTAGACCGCCATGACTTCCCAATTATGGTGCGTTGTGGCTTAGTCACTTCCTCAGCCAGTTCCCTCAGGTCCTGCAGATATATCTCATCAGATCCCATGGACTTAGGCACCTTCTGTTTCCTTAGAATGGTCTCAAACCTAATCTTTTCCTACAGCAGGTGGTTCTTCATTCCCACGGTCCCTACCTTTGCCTTCTATAACTTGAGCAATGTGGCTGGAACACTTTGCTGGTGAAGACCAGGACAAAAAAGTTATTTTGTACCTCAGCCATTTCCACATGTCCTGGATAACCAGGTCTATTTTCTTCCTCCACATTTTCCCTAGTCTTCCTTTCATCACTGAGGTTCCCTTAGCAGCTTTTCTTGTTGCTCTTGATATCCCTGGCCAGATTTAACTCTATCAGGGCTTTAGCTTTCCTGATTCTGATTGCTGGCTTCTTGTACAATCTTTCTCTATCTCTCTAACAGGTATATCCCAGGATACCTGCTCTTGCTTCCACCCTCTGTAAAGTTCTTTTTTTTTCTGTGTTTGAGTTTGTCCAGGGGTTCCTTTTCCATCCATGTAGGCCTCCTGGCACTTTTGCCCAATTTTTTCATTGTCAGCATGTGCTTCTGAGCTTGGAGGAGGTGATCCTTAAATATTAACCAGTTTTTTTGGGCCACTCTTGACCTGCTGAGTTTTACTGCAGTGCCTGGCTATAAGACCTGGTAACTTGCTTAAATTACTCTTCTTGCACAATGAAGGTGTGTGTGATTACTTGTACAAGTACTTCCTCTGGAAAGCAGAAATAACTGAGAAGGTTTCACTCTTTGTGAGTTTGCTGCTAATCCCAGGAGGAGATGCTTGCTGATAGAGCAGTACCAATGCTCCTCCTTGGGTTTCCTCTCTGCATAGCTGGTGGGCTGTGGGGCATTATTTGCTCTGCACTCCAGAGCTGTCTGGCAACAGCTTTAGGACTGACCTCAATAACAGGAAATATTGAAACACTAAATTGTTTTGAAATAAATATAATTTAATTTTGCATTGCATATCATGTTCTAGCTGTATTTTGAGAGAAATAAAGTTTGTGACGAGAAATGACATCTTTACTGCTTCCTGCAAAAAACAGACAAGATGATGGTCATGCTGAGATTTCTTTAGGCCCTAAAATGGAAATAGACTTCAGACAATGTAAAATTCAAGAATAATTGTTTAGAAATTACCTTATCTAGGCTAATCAATAGAGGGTTTGAGAGGGATGAGTAGCAGGACTGGTGGGAAGAACAAGGAAAGGGTCGTAATTCTTCATAAAACCTAGATATTGCTCCATGCCAAAAGAACACACTCGGTCAATAAAGGTGAGCATCACTCAGCCATCAAAGTGAAAGCATTTTTCACAAAGAAGAAGAGATCATACCCCTTGAGGGTGAACTGTGAAATAAATTAAAATGACAAATTGGAGGATTAAAAGTCATAACTCTATTCCCTACTGAAACTCCTAGACTCTGAGAAAGCTTTAATTTTAAGATATATCACAGTTATTTTCTCAAATCTCTTCCTGCTTCGTGTCTTACTGTTCCACCTTTTCTTATTCTTTCTCTTTCCCCTTTGGTCCCATAAACCTCTGAACATGTTAAAAATGGGAGAATAATATTGTCACCTCTCCCCTTCCCAATAACTTTCTCTCTACAGGTAGTGATCACACTATTTTTTCAAACCTAGCGGTCACAAAATTATGTTGAACTCAAAAAATTTTTCTGAACTAAGGTGAAGTTGTTTAGCTTTGAAGAAGGTTACAGGCTCAGAACTGGTGCTAGATCTGGCTAGAAAGCCTGTCTGCTGTATTTTTTGGCTCTATACCAATTGTCTAATGCAGTCTATTATGCCTTCCTACAAGACTTATTTTACTTTTCAATTTCTTTGTTTGGTATTTGTTTCTGGGGTTTTTTTTTGTTTGTTTGATTTTTAAAAATTTTATTTGTTAAAGCAATTAAATGAAATTCATAAAATTACCTGCTCTGGTTTTGGCTGACATAGAATTAATTTTCTTACTAATAGCTGCTACAGTGCTGTGCTTTGGATTTACTAGAAGAATAATCTTGATAACACACTGATGTTCTGGTTGTTGCTAAGTAATGCTTATTCCCAGTCAAGGACTGTTCATTTTCCCATACTGTGCCAGGGAGCAGGAGCACAAGAAACTGGAGGGTGGGTGAGGGGCAAAACCCAGGAGAGCTGACACAAACTGGCCAAAGGGATATTCCATACCTTAGAATGATACACTCAGTATATAAACTCTGGGAAGTTGTCCAGTTATCACCAGCTGCTTCTGGGGGATGGGCTGGACAGCAATCAGCAGTTAGTGGTGAGCAATTGTATTATATATCACTTATTTATCTTCCATTGTACTCCTTTTTATCTCTCTCATTTTCATTAAAATAATAATAATCTTAATTACTATCATGGTAATTATTAATTATTGTTACAATGTTTTTCAAAAAGAATTTAAATGGCTTTATCTCAACCCATAAGTTTTAATGCTTTTTCCTGACTCGTCTTTTTTTCTAAGGGGAGGTGTGGGGGAATATGAGACGAGAACCATATGGTGCTTAGTTGCTGACTAGCATTAAACCATTTGCAAATATTTCCCAGTGAACTAAATCCACATCCTCTGGTAAATATAATGTTGAAATAATAAGTAAAGTAACTCCGATCTGCTTTTGAACTCAGAAGCCTGCCAAATGGCTCAATTTTCAATTTTACCCTAATAGATCAGATACTTTTGATTACAAAAAGGATTTGTAATTTTTTTTGTTTCTGACTCATAATCTACAGCCATCTTCACTGTGAAGGTTTGTGCATCTTTTATCATCATCTCCAGTGATGAAGAGGAGATACATCTCTGTCCTTTAGCTTTCAAGAAATGAAAGGGAAATTGATTTATAGTCACTGTCAGTTCCCTGTAGACCTAGATGGGTCCCTGTTGGGGTTTCCAATACCTCTGAGGGTCCAGCCCTGTTCAGAGAAATGGCTTAAATCACATAGCAAGACAACTTCTCTGGACATGCTTTATAAAATAAAAGGTTTTAATAAACAAAGAAAATAATAAACATAAACAAACAAGGAAATGTAAGTCAAACACAGTGTAGAGAACATTCTGATTACTGGTAAGGCAGCCCAAAAAAGCCCTTGAGTTCTTTTGTGTAGTCCCTTTAGTACTCAATGGTCTAGGTGGGCTGTTTGGCATGGAGATTGGCAGCAGGCTTGGAGGTACATTTTCAAAGCCCAATCACTGCTCCTGTGCTGGCACTGAGCCAATACAGATGAAAAGGGCACAGCGCTTTCTAGTTAAACTTCCTAAAATGTCTAAAGATAAACTGAAACCCTTTTCCTTCTACAGAAATGCCCACTCGGGGGTGGGGGGTGCATTACAACAGGTCTCATGTCTCAGTTTTGTCAGCAGTACTTGTGTCAGGCTTGGCCGAATATCAATATCTTCTTCTCAGCTATGGGACTAGCACAGTCAATAGGGAAAAGTGAGTATAGATCAAGCATATGATGCAAACAAACTAATTAAGAAAAACAACATCAAGAAAAAAATAAACCATAACCCCCCTTCCCCTCCCCCCCCTTCCCCCCCTTTTTCTTTGGATTTACTGGTGGTTTAAGTTGTTTCCTTTAAGGAACTTTTCTTAAGTTGTGCTAATGGTTTGACAAAGTTTTCTGATTCTCTCTTTTTTCTTCTTGAACCACAGATGCCTGTGCTTCTCAATCTGAGTAAAGATCCAGATGTTAACTTGCCTATGAAACCATTAATCTTCTCATTGGCCATGGGTGCGTGCCTTGGAGGTAAGAGTTTATGTGAGAAAGCTGTCATAAGGTAACAGCTATGCAATTATCGCATGTATAAACTGACACAATAGGTTCAATCATTTTACTGCGCAAGGCACATGGAAGGCCTGATTCAGCTCCTTTGACTTCAAAGTACTCATGGATGAAGATCCCATTCAGTTGCTGCTGCTACAATAGGATTTTTGCAGCCTGTGTTTGAAGTCTGCAACTGCATAATCTACAGACATACAAAGGAACGGTCCAGATGGTGCTTATAGGGATCTGATCTTTTGAGAGAGAAAAGACAAAGATACATTTGGCTTTCAGAACAGAAAGCCATTATTGCTCATTGAAAAGATGCAGAAAATGTATAATAGCTAAGATCTGAATGCTTGTTTCAAAATCTGCTGAAGTCACTGGAAGGTTTTCTGGCTGGTTTACAGAAATTATTTCAGTATCCATTTGTTGACCTATTTATCACTCCTCATTGTAAAGAAAATACATTTGAAGTCTTTGGGAAATGTACCTCTAATAATGACTCCAACAGCCATTCTTCTAGTGCCCATCTTGGTTTGTGTATTGTCAGTACATTATCACAAAAAAAGAGATGTTTTTGTGACTGTTTTTAATTTTTTTAAATTAAAATATAGCACGTATGTACTGTAGGCCCTGAATTTTGTCTCTATTTTTTAGAAGAACAAAAGAGAATAACAATCCAGTAGTTTTTAAATGAATACTTACAAGGATTTCTTTTGCATTTTGGAAATGGTTCGTAAAGATGTTCCAATATGTTTCCATATGGGAAGTCCACTAAGTACCATTACAATGTGTAAGTTCTAAATGAGAAATAAAGTTAGTATTATTTTTTTACTACTCAGAATTTTAATGCTAATTACATTGTATTGGCTTTGTTTTGATCCCTAAATATTTAGGTAGTTAAGTTACATAAAGTTAAAATTAATAACAGGTTGTTCCACCATATATCCACCCCTTCTTCCCCTCAATGCCCCTCCAAACAGTTTCTGTGACTCCACAGGGATAACTAATTCCAGTTTTGTGTGCAATACAAGTTTGGGTTTGTTTATTCAGTTAAGTGATTGCTAGTACAAGTGACCTTAATGCCTAACAATATAATAGTGTTCTGATTTATAGATTGAATTTTAAGAGCATGTTGCAAGGACAGGACAATTTCACACCAGTTACTCATTTGAGGAATATCTCTTTGTGCTCATCATTGCTCATCATTATATTGTGACTTTAATCTGTTCCTCTCTAAAACCAGTGATTAGAATAACCAGCATATCTTCATAGAGCTGTTTACCATAGAAATATTGTACTTCAACTTTTTATAGGATTCAGAGTTCATAGAGGTCTTTTTCAACCTAAATGACACTATGATTCTGTGAATTTGCTGATCACTGAACATACTCTCATTTCATTAAACTTTCAGATTAAAAAAGAAAGCATAAGGAATATAGAGTTACTCAGATTACGCTGACATATTCTGAGTGGGATGCACTTTACCAGACTTGGAGCTTTTACCAGTTTCAGCTGATTTTTCTAAACTATCATCTTAACTCAAATTCCTTTAATTTGATTTGTTGAAGGGCTGCCTGGATTTTGAGAGACATCTGTGTGTATGCAGTATGAGACAAAAGTAAAAATGTAAACAGTACCATGAGAATGATTTGAATTAAAGAGATTAGAGATCCATAGAAGTTGACTAGGTGTCCAGATATGCTCCATACAAAAATTTGGATAAAAAGTTAGATCATTATTAAGAAAAGTTTAAACTTTCTTGACTATTCTCTATTAGGATAGAGCTGAGCATATGTTGAGTTATGTCTCTGTATGACACAAAAGAAAGGTGGAAGACTCTTAAGTATTTCAGAAGGTAAAGAGTATAGAAAGCTTTATTGTCTAATTCTTACCACCTTTTATAAGGTTTTCCGATACAGACTTAACAGTATTGGTGACTAGGAACGACACCTCTCTAATCCCACTGGTGAAACCAGAGAAACAGCAAAACTCCACCTGGAGAAAGATGGTTTTCAGAAAGAATAGTTTTGCCAAGATTGTTTTGAGAAGCTTTCTCAAGAACTTTTCCCCTGGGAAACAGCACTGCTAGCAGGCTAAAATCTCTTCAGACTTAGAAATGTCAGGCCCACAGAGTTATACTGGCAAATGTGTTCTAAGGAGTGTTAGGCTGAAATTTAATATGCTTCTGATTTTCCATTGATGAAAAGCTAATGCACAGAAGCTTATTGTTGGAGAATAAGAAGTGTGTGAAAACTTTAGCTTTAAAAGATGCAGCCTTGAAAAGTTGGGAGAAAAAGGGGTTTTCTTTCTTAAAAAAGGAAGTGTAGATGGTCCTTAAAGATTATTTCCAAAAGAATTCCCATCGTCCCTGAAGTGTGTGAAGGAATCCCCAAGGAAGACTAATGCAGTTGCAGAGGGCGTAGATGACAATGGTATCATTACTGCGTTGTGCTTAGAGCAAAAGATTGGATCTTATCACTGTTTCTGCAACCAAGGGAACTTGAGATATTTTGCAAAAGAGTCTTATAAAATATTACATTATAGCTACATGATTTAGGGTTAGCTGTTTACTACATAATGCAGAACTTAATTTCTGGTAATTTGATAACATTTCTGTAGTTCAGGGAAACACTGCTAATCTGTCTGTAAAGGGAGCATCAGCATTTGTGCCTGTCTTGAAAAATGCCATCCATTTTCTCCTAAAAAATCTCCAGCGGTTGCCATTACTTTTTTCCTATTGCCACAAAGTGCACAGGCAGCTACATATTTGGAAGATGATAGGATGAGAAAAGGCAGTAATTTTCCTTCATTGCTTTAGCTGTTGTCCTGGAAATGAAAGAAGGATGGAGTCAGTCTCAAATAAGATGAAAAGACCTTTGACGGTATAACTGCCACGTTGTTGTCATTGTCTCCCAAAAGAGAGTTGCTGCTGCTAAATTTCTGTCTTTCATGGCCTGGTGCTCAGACAAAAGGAGTAAAGGAATATTGCATAGATGTTCCTTGTTCTGTGAAATGCGTCTCTGAAGGTGAGAACGGATGAAAAATCCTGTCTCTTAATCAAGAAAGCCAAGGGCAGTGATGACCATGATGAGTTCCTGGTGACAGTGTCACAATTTCAAATTCTTTGGATATTCCTCATACTTGGCCTGATCTTTTTGGCAGAATTTTTCTTGTTCAGGTCAGGTCAATCTTACACAGTTAAGAAATAAACATGGTAATTTTCCAGGGGATCTGGTTCTGGAAATGTATATTTACATTTGTCCCATGTATCTTTAAGGACTTAATAAGTTAGGAGTCTGGCTGTCCCAGCCTCCATATTTGGTGATGGAGATAGTGGCATGACTAAGGTGTTTATTCATCCGCTGAAATTGCCAGATGATCACTGCAGAGCACATTGGAGCCCCTCACGTGACTGAGAGGGGTTCCCAAAGACAGGTGAAATTAATTCAGGCTTTTGCGGATTTTGATTAGTCAAATCTTCTGGATGCTGAACATCTCTATAAATTCACACCTTTCTGGTCATTAGTGGTCAGGATGACTAAGTATCTGGAAAAATTGTGCTGTTCATGGAATTTTTTCATGCATAATCTGCCAGTATTTCAATTACATGTTAACAATTAAGGGAAAGAAAGAAGCAGGAAATAAAAGGTACTAAAGGAAGTAAAAAAGGAAGAAACATCTAGGGTGATCTGATGAATCTGCATCTGCATTACTTTTGCATGAGAGGGCATTGACTGAAGTTGAATTCATTAATGTTTTATATTCTAGTACTTGATAGAATTATAACACTGGAGACTGGGTTTTATGTAGACCTTCCAATAATATCTAGGGAATGCTGCCCTCAAGTTCTGGAGAGCAAATGAAGGTTGCTAGCTGCAGCAATTTCAGAATAAGAGTCACTTTAATTGCACTTTTTATTTTGGCTCATGACTTTTAAAAGAGCATAGAATAAGGATTCAACTTAAATTGAGTAAGTATACAGTCAGAAATTCACCTGTTAAGATTGTTCAATTGTGTAGAACTAGACTATTTACTGAACTGAGAGGTTATAGCTAAGATTTTATTTGAGGGGTTTTTCTACATTTGACATTTAAAGAACTGGCATTTAGTTTCTCTCTCTCTCTCTTTCATGATTTACAAACAGTATGCTTAAAAAAGAAAAATGACAAATTAATTTTTGAAAGTTCCTACATTGTGAGTTGCTAGCATAAAAAAGTGCAAAAACTCTGCTGCAGTGACTATTAATGTGGTCCAGTGGGGATAGTTTTTACAATGTATAGTTTTGCACTATTTTCCTTCTCCATATATTTTCCTGAAGCACAACACCTGAAAGTCATTACTGTTACAATTCTGCAGAAAGAGGCAGTTTCTAGGATGTATTCAGTTGTGAATTCTGACTGCACAGCTCTATGTCAAGACAGGAGGTAAGAAAGGAGGATTGCTGGCACTTTCTTCTAACCTTACAGGGTCAAAACCCGGGTGTGAGTAAAATTCATTATCCACAGGACATTGTGCTAATTACAGCTATCCCAGAGTGTAGCTAAACAGTGGGATTTCTCTCAATAGTCCAGTGCTGTACCTATTCTGCCTCTCAGCAGGCCTCCTTAGGTACCTGGTGCAGATGGGGCCTTGCCCAGTAGAGTATCACTGATTTATTATTCCTACCGATTCTGCTCAATAAAATCCTAAACTAGGTTTAAAGCTTCAGACACACTGAAGGTATAAAGCTAGAAATATTGTTTATATTCATAAACCAACCCTCCTTGTCTGCAATATGAGGAAAAGTTATATCCTTCAGAAAGCATAAAATGTAATAAATATTTGATAATTAACATTATGAAAACTGTAGCTACTTTACTTTTCTTTCATAATTACCATAGATCAAATTTGTATAACACTTTTCAATTTGAAAGATTAAAACAGTCTACCAAAAACTGAATGTCTGGTATAAAAATATATCTGTTATTTAGGAGGAGCACTATTCAGCTTTGGTTTTGAACTTTATTGTTGTATGAAATGTGTAATTGAAACTGTAAGAAACATTTTTTGGTAGAAACCTACCTGAGCTTAATTTTAACCAGGACATAAATATTAGAAGATCCTATTGGTTCTATAAGAGTGTTTTATTGACAAGAAATCCTGGGACTCAGTTCTATGTCTTATGGGCAAGATAGTCCAGATTCAGATAAATTATTTTTTATCAATATAAAACTCAATCCAAACCAAAGGGTGGTATTGTAAAGAGTGAGAACAGTCTTTCAAAAGGTAAAGGATGTTGCTGCTCTTGACCACAGAAAGTCAGGCAAATAAAATAGGGAAATTTAGGAAATACCTCACTGTTTTTATTTAAAGACCCCAGGGCAGTCTTTAGCAGCATTATACCTTTAAATTGTACATATCTAGAAGCATGTTTTTATGTCTTCCACTAATATCTAATTTGATTTCTAAATGTACCTTGTATTGTTTCTATGATATTTGCAGTGATGGAAACTAATTCAGCAGTGGCTGCTGTCCATTAAATGGTAGTACTCTTTTCTTGTTCTTAATGAAGAGCTCATTCAGGTATTACCTGAAAGTTTTTGGGCTTTGTTATAGTGTGAAAAACACTGGATATAAGCATGAGGACTCTTTTCACTCAAATAATACTTGAGAGGCCAAAGTGTCCTCTTGCTGTTTTCTGTAACAGCCAGAATCTGTAACCTTCTATAAAAATCCAGTTGCTGTTTTCCTTAGCTCTTTCATGACATTCAAGCTCTGTGTTATCATCATACTTTTTCTATGTGAAATTCTTAAAGCCCAGCAATGCTGAAAAGTCCTTGATGTGAGACCCAGGCTTGTTTCCAGATTCCCTGCAGCTAAAGGATATTCTCTAAGATTGCCAAAGATTGTTTCCTGTGGTATGGAAGACAGACAGAAGAAAATTTTGAGCCGAAAATGTAAAACTAGGCAAAACTGAGTGTGTCCATTTGACAGACATATCTTTCTTTGTATGAAGGCAATATCAGAGACCAGTTTGGTTCTAAGATACTGTATTAGTATGGGAGATATTGCAACCAGTATATTTTTTTCAGCAAGGACAGTTTTCTAAGCTTGGAAAGAGTTACCTTGGCAGACATGCATACATAATATGTATGCATGTCATTAAGGGTGAAATATGAAGCATATGGGGTAAAAGATGCTGTTTCAGCCGCACTGATGAGGATTTATAGTTTGGATGGTAAGTCTTAGTTTTTAAACTGGAAATAAGACAGCTATGTGTAATATGTAATATTGATTTAGAAAATAAATTTGTACCAATCACCAAAATCACTTGATTATAATGCTAACATTATTGATAACTTTGAAATGCTTCTATTAATGGTTCTCAATCTGTGTAAAATAACTGCAAGCTATAAAGTTCTGCAAATTAGAGATAGGATAATGATCAGACATGGCATTGGGGCTCCTATGAAGTATATGTAGAGATGCATTTATTTTTCTTTATGAGCTTTGTGCATTTCTTTACCATAAACTACAGAAGGTTCTTTCCAGAAGCCTTAGCCACTTCTGTTTTCAGAATTATATGGAATAGGCAAACTGATTATGTTGTATCAGTGAGTTGCTACGGTATGAGAATACAGACTCTGAATAGCTGTCAGCAGAAGTGGTATATTCAGTTAGAAGGTAGCACTTGGACTATCAGACAGAACAAGGCACGGAAGCTAGAGCAATGCTCAAAACACTTAAGTGCAGAATATAATACTGGATTATCCACTTTTCTTCCTCTGCAGACACTTTCCAGGCAATGGAGACACTTTCCTCTTCTGCCCCTTGAGGAGGAAAAAAATTTTGCCGTTTTCATATTGATTTATATTGACAAATCAGAAATTTTGTATGACACTAAGGAAAGTTATAATCCTGCTTGACGTATTATTTATATAGATATTGATAAATCTATTTAGCACAGTTATCTTCAAAGTATGTTATGGTGAAGTTGAATAATGTACTTTTATGTCAGGTTTCTATATATGAAACAGTTTTTCAATATTTGGTCCGCATTAACATGACAAGTGACAAAGCTGTGAAACTGAGACATAGTTTTAGTCTTTGAATCTAAAAATCAGATATTAAATATGTGCAGTATTAAAAATATGTAATATGTGCAGTATTAAAAGCATTAAGTGAAAGCTACTTGAATACTCAGGGCATAGGGGTGCCCTGAGTCTGCCCACATCATGTGTCAGACTTCTGGCACTATCCATCATTATAATAGTATTTTTTACACTTGCATTGGGTAGGTTGACTCCGAGGAGAAAAGTTACTATAGTAGTCACCTCAGGTTTTGTGTATTTTTTTACAGTTGTCTGGATTTCGTAGAAGTTTATGGATTTTTTTAGGTCCCTAAAGTAACAAGTGCAGGATGTTCAGCAACTCACCTTATTTATTTCACATTTCTGGTAGAAATATGACAGATTTAAAATTCACTTTTTCCTCTCATAGCCGAAAGAAAACAATGAGCATTCACTGGTGTAATTCTTATACAGCTACCCTACTGGTGGTGTTGTAGCACGGAGAAAAAGTGGTAAATTTCACCTGATTAAAGTAATTGGGTTGAATGCAGTTCAATGAACTTTTTTAATAACTGAAACCAAAACTTTAATTTATGTTCTTTCACATCCCCCCTATAATGTCCATGTTTAATCATTTATGTAGAAATAAGCCATTTAAAAGGTTTCCAAATTAGTAAAATAAAAAATGTTGCTAATATAAGACTGCATTTTATCACAAATAACAATATTAAATGAGTTTTATTAAATTCATGTCTATGACTTGATATTCCTTTTAAGGACTGCTATTCTTCATTTGGCCTTGATTCTTTTCTTCATTGATGACAAAGTTTGATTATTAATTTTTACACATAAAAATATTAAGTTATCCAAGTCTTGTCAGTTATTGGAAGACTTGTGGACATTGAACGGATGAATATAAATGTGGGTTTGTTTTTCTTTAATGAGGCAAATTTGTATTACTTTAGTGTGAAACTGAAAATTTATGAAAGCTATGAAGGCTGTCTTCTATAAGGCTAATCAAAACCAGAACTGGTGTAATGGTTTTAATTTAATAAAACCAGGCAGAAACACCAATTAATGTAGGGTTTTTTTTGTTAATATTTTTTGGGGAGGGAGAGATTAGGAGAAAAATAAACAAAGCAGGCTTAACCTTAAAAATGAACAAAAAAATAGTTTTATTAACACATACTAAAAGAATAGAAAAAAAAGAAAGTTGGAAAAAACCCCCCTAAAACAGAATGAAACTTCAAAAACACGCCTCTTTCCTCTTACAAACTATTAACTTTCTTATTAAACAACATAGAAAGACACAACTTAGGATTTTCAGTCAGTTTCACTACTTAGACATAACTACACATTATCTTAGGAGAAGAGTCCTAAGATCTTTTATGAAGATGTTTGCTACAAGACAAAACAGTCCAGTGCTGTTACACATCTGCTGCCGCCCGGAGTTTTTGCAGACTGTGATGTTCTATCCGCAGAGCTTCTCAGTGTATTTGGGGTATTATTTACGAATACTTCTTCTCATCTAAAATTATCTTTGTCTCAAAGGGCTGAGACCTCCTTTTGACCCAGGAGCAGGGGTTTCAAAGTTCCCAAATAAATCTCTATTACATCAGTCCTTAATTTTGATTAGAATAGCATTCTACCCAAATAATACTAAGATGCTGCAAAGAACACTTCATTTCTTCATAATTTACCTTAGAAGAGTCCGGTTAAAAATGTCCACTTCTTCAATCCTATTCCAATATTATTAGTTCTTTCACTTCTCATCTAACTGACTTCATGCAGTGTCTGTTCCATGTACCTTCTGTTTTCTTCTTTCGAGGAAGAATTGTGGTTTAAAAGTTCTGTATTGCTAAGAAAAGGTTAAATTTTTGCCTGGGCTTGCAAAGACCACGTGCACGCGCTGGGCTGGTAGAAGAAACCGGCAAATGCCTCTTTTTTCCACCCCGCGGTTTTACCTAGGGCGGTCTAGCTCAGAGCTATTAGTAAGCTGCAAAAAAAAGACTTCACTTGGGCAGCTCTCATGCGAGCAGCAGTGTTTAGAGGGCTCGGCAAGGCCCGGCCCCCGGAGGCAGGAGAGCCTGACCTGGGCCTCCCCACCCCCACTGCATGCCAACCGCAGTTTTCAGAAGTCTGGCCAGGCCAGGCCTGGCCCGGCCACCCAGAGAGGCAGCAGAGCCCAACCCGGCCCGGGCCCTGCCCCCGACCACAATGTTACCTCATGGCCGATCACCAAAGCAAGAGAGGCGGTCAGCTCCAGATCAGTTTTAAATGTTCCTTCCAAAGTCGCACTGACAGTTCTTATTGGTCAGCTCAGCTGTCAATATCCCAGCCTGCTTTCTGATAGGTCCTTGTCCTCTGCCCGCCCCCCCAACCCACGCCCCAGTTAGGGCAGGGAAAAACATTTTACATTTCTTGTGGCTGTGTCCTCCCACGCCTGGCAGGTGCTAGCCCCTGGCTGGCTCAGATCTGCACAGCGCCCAAAGCGTTTTCAGCCAGGGTTGCAAGCCGGCAACCTTTTCCTGTGGGACTCCGTTCCTCACCGGCGGCTGGCCTTAATTGCAATGTGACTGCGGCTGTGAAAAGGTTGACTCTCTGCTAGGCAGGTTTAATGATGGTTTGTTAAAGTCCGAGCGGCAGGAGCTCCGCCACTCTTCCAACTGCCCAGAGAGAGTGCCTTTGAATTTCCCTCCCCGAACTTATAAACGGGGGAGGATTCAGGGGTGGCAACAACAGGTCAGCAAATCAGGGAATTTGGGGGGATAACAGGGGGTGTCCACTTGTAAACATCAGACCACTCACAAGGGGGGAAAAGGGGATTTCCCAGGCACCAGCCTATCACTCGATGCCTCTCCTGGGAAATTCCTGAGTCCCAGGAAGGGTCCCGAAGTGACAGACAGGATGCCCCAGAGTGGGGGGGAGAGGGGATTGGCAAGGATAGGTGGGGGGGTGGGATGATTGACATAAAGCAACTTGCTATACAGCAAACTCATAGGGGAGGAACCGTTACAGAAAATGTGGGCACAGTGGAATGAACCATAACATAAAACTTCTTATAAAACTTACAAAATTACTTAAGAACTTGATAAAACAATTCTTGCACTGCCACAATTTCTCTGTATCTAGAAAAAAAAATTGTGCCAACCTATGATAACTGCTCAGTGTTCATTTCAGCAGACAGATTTGTTAAATTTGCTTAATCTGTGCTTTACGTAGAGAATATGCTGTGGAAAGCAAGCCAAGCATATCAGTCTATCTTTATTTTACAACATAAATTATATGGGAGACTGCGCAGGATTTTCTTTCAAAAATGCATTGGAAGCAAGGATCTGGCTTCCTTCAGTAAGTCTTGCTTTGACACTGTAATGGAATGGTTCATTTCAGCAGAAAGCAGGGCTGAAAATCCTCACACTAAAATTATTCATGACTTTTGGAAAACTCCTTGTTTCAGAAAGAGTCTGGACGAAGCAGAACAGCTGTCCTGTGTAAAATTGGCCCTGTCACAGATGCTTGTTAAAGGCTAGGGAAAAGCTGTTCTCAGAGCTTGCATTGGCATGAAAATAAGTTGGTCTTTTTCCTTCT
This sequence comes from Hirundo rustica, assembly GCF_015227805.2. Lineage (NCBI taxonomy): Eukaryota > Metazoa > Chordata > Aves > Passeriformes > Hirundinidae > Hirundo > Hirundo rustica. Next base: position 85,806,190 of record NC_053451.1, read on the forward strand.
GCACTAGCTGTCAAGAGATACAGAAGAGAGAAAATGTAGAAAGCCTCTTGGTTAAGTACGGGTATAGTTTGTTCTCCACTATTAGGGCATGTGGAAGGAAAATGACCTGTAGTTCTCACAGCAAAACAAACTTTTTTGTTAGCCATCCACTTGGTTTTTACCCAAGGCGTTATCTCACTTATATTCAAGGAAGTTACTGTTATGATCGCTGGTCATGCGAGGCCAAACAGCTTTATTAGTGATAATCCCTTCCCTTTGATTTCTCAGTGCTTTGAGTAATACACACTAATCCTGCCAGTCACTCTAAGGTGATTCTCCAAGCAAACATATTAATGAAGCAAACAAAAGGGTTAGGCTTGCTCTTGAGGGGGCAATACCAAAGAGACTCCTGAGAACTAACATCATTTAGATATAATAGATGTGCTGCTGACAAGTAAAAATCAATAGCTGAGGATGCACATTATTGATTCAAACTCTCTCCCTTTTCTTGCTGTGATCTAATCTGATTTCCCAGCCCCTTGTTTCAGTAAGCCTAATCGGTTCTCCCAGCATTGATTTTCAGTGCATTGCAGGTTATAGTGACTTGGGCAAACTCTGTTTACTGAGGCGGAGGCTGTCTGGCCCATGAGAGGTGAACTGTGTGTGGTGTGCAAGGTCTGGGTTCAGATTTGGCAGTCTCTGAAGGGGCCATGCAGCAAAGGGCAATAGCTGAGTGCTGGGTAGTGGAGAAGGAACTACAAATGGAAGAAGGCTGGAAGAAACAGGGTTGATGGATAGTGCAGGTGTCAAATCTGGCTTACCAAACCTTGTCAACATCTTCCTGCTTGTAGCTCTAAGCTGGGAATGAAAAGGCGCATTTTAGTGTGTAGGGCTTGGATATTTCTTGATAGATTTATTTTTAACTAAAACTCTTAAATACTGTCTTGGGGTTGATTTCACATTCCCTAAAGATATTCAAAGTTATTTGGCTTGAGAAATATCAGAAAGAAACTCATATCACTTTTCTAGACAGAAGCAGTTAGAAGATCCTCTACTTTGTTTCTGAAATGATTGTGCAAAGCTAGGGCAGCTCCATGGAAAAAGGATTTCAATCTGTGAAGATTCCTCTGATGTTCTCTTCTGTGTAGCATAAGCAGCTATCATAGGTTAGCACCATTTTGTTTTCTAGATAAAGGGAAATGTAAAACGTTTTTTTTCCCTGCCCTAACCGTGATGTAAGTTGGGGGGAGGAGGACAAGGACCTATCAGAAAGCAGTATGGGATAGTGGCAGCTGAGTTGACCAATAAGAACTGTCAGTGTGACTTTGGAAGGAACATTTAAAACTAATCTGCTGAGACTGCCCTCTCTCTTGCTTCGGTGATCAGCCATGCGGTAAGGTGCTTAGGGCCGGGCCCGGCCGGGCCGGGCTCTGCTGCCCCTCTGGGCGGCCGGGCCGGGCCTGGCCGGGGTCTGGGGGCCGCTGCCCGCACGGGGAAGGCCTGGGCCGGCTGAGCCCCTTTCCCTCGCTGGCGGGCAGGGGAGAGGGGCAGCTGCAGCTCGGCAGCGCGGGGCCATGTGCTCAGACCACGGCAGAAGGGGCCAAAACATGGCCCAGCTTAATCACCGCTGGCAGAGGAGAAAGAAAGCCTGCAGCTCCATAACAACTCTGAGCTGGGCTGCCTCAGATGAGACCGAGGGGTGGAAAAAAGAGACATTTGCCGGTTTCTTTTACCAGCTCAGCGTGTGCACGTGGCTTTGCAAGCCCGGGCAAAATATTTAACCCTTTCTTAGAAATACAGAACTTTTAAAGCATAATTCTTCCTTGAGAGAAAGAAGAAAACAGAAGGTACATGGAACAGACACTGCATGAAGTCAGATGAGAAGTGAAAGAGCTAATAATATTGGAATAGGATTGAAGAAGTGGACATTTTTAACCGGACTCTTCTAAGGTAAATTATGAAGAAATGAACTGTTCTTTGCAGCATTCTTAGTATTATTTTTTTGGGTAGAATGCTATTCTAATCAAAATTAAAGACTGGTGTAATAGAGATTTATTTGGGAACTTTGAAAATTCCCGCTCCTGGGTCGGAAAAGGAGGTCTCAGCCTTTTGAGACAAAGATAATTTTAGATGAGAAGAAGTATTTGTAAATAATACCCCAAATACACTGAGAAGCTCTGCAGATAGAACATCACAGTCTGTGAAAACTCCGGGCAGCAGCAGATGTGTAACAGCACTGGACTGTTTTGTCTTGTAGCAAACATCTTCATAAAAGATTTTGGAAGGACTCTTCTCCTAAGATAATGTGTAGTTATGTCTAAGTAGTGAAACTGACTGAAAATCCTAAGTTGTTTCTTTCTATGTTGTTTAATAAGAAAGTTAACAGTTTGTAAGAAGAAAGTAGCATGTTTTTAAAGTTTAATTCTGATTTTGTTTTTTTTTTCCTCGTCTATTCTTTTAGTGTGTGTGTGTTAATAAAATAATTTTTTGTTCATTTTTAAGGTTAAGCCTGCTTTGTTTATTTTTCTTCGAATCTCTCCCTCCCACAAAAATATTAACACTAAAATCCCTAAATTAATTAGTGTTTCTACCCAGTTTTATTAAATTAAAACCATTACAGCAGCTAATTAGAAATACTATTTTTTCATAAAGAAAAAAAATCTCTCTTGATTTCATGAACTATTAAGCATTGTTAATATTGACAACTGTACAGGTAGTCTGTCAAGAATAAAAGGAAGGACAGATATTTAGAATAAAATGCATTACTTACTTCATGGATATCACATACTATTGACATTAGAAATATAAAAATTTGTTGTAGTGAATCCAGTTTCACAGTAACCATTTGGCTTGTGATAAAAGGTGAGTAGGAGTCATCAACTAAGTTACAATAGGAATCCTTAAAACAGATTGGTTATTGCAATGTGTTGATACTGTTGACCCATGTGTTATTTTGGTTTGAGCATACGAACAAGCGAGCAGGAGCCTTTTTAAGCTGTACTGTTCTTAAGATTGCAGATGATATGAAGATGAAGTCAAGACTGGTTGAAGTCCTAAAAAATGTTTACTCTTAATTTACATCCATCAGAAGGAATTTGATGTATAGGTTTCTGTGTCCATTAACCTAGTCTTGAGGTTTCCATGGTTGAGAGGGTCACGGTGCTGCTGTTTCACTACTGGGTAAAACCTGTGTCATGGAGACAGATGTTCCTGGGATGTGAAACAAAAGTTTGCCTCTGTTGTTAATTTGAGTGCAGTTCTTTGAAGCCTGCTGAGCCAGTGCCTAATTAAACTGCACACATGCTCCAAACAAATGGAAAAGTAATGCTGCTCCTCACAGATAACATTTAAGGTGACAATTTCTTCTCAAATGAAATCTACTTGGGGAAATCAATTCACTGCTGAAGCAGAAACTCTTTCCATAATACTTCATTATGTGAAGGCATTACTATAGCCCATGCAGTATAGGAGAGCTCATGCTGTTTGGAGATCTCGACTGTATCTAGCCAGAGCCATGGGACAAGTGCAGTTTCAGTCTCATTTCTTTAATTTGAAGCCAGAGCTGTATTCCTTGTCTGCGGTAACATTATTCTGAGAGTGATGACTGGTTGTGCTACACATAGAGCAGAAATCTCTTATGAAATGCTTGGATTGTAGACTAGTGATTAGTTTGGAACTGAAAATTTCTGAAGTGTTCCTTCCTGACTCCTCTAATTACATCAGCTGTATTAATTTGTTCTGTTTTCACATTAAGCCGCATGCCTTGTGTCTTGGCTTTCTCATGGCAGCACCTACCAGGAAAGCTGTTGTTCCAAGTTCAGTTCTGTATTTTTAAACATGCATTAAAGTAATTCGGATATACTTTGAGGCAAAGAGAGAGAGAGGGCAAGGGAAGCGAGCTGTGATGTTCCTAATGACCAGTGCTAGACACTATTTTTTAAAGGCTTCTGTTCCTCTTATGATATTAATAACTCTTTTTTTCTCCTCACCTAAAACACGTCTAGGGATGGTTTTCTGTGTATGAAAAGAAGCTAAGGTTACAAATAATTCTTGGTGTCTCACAAGGATGATCACAGTAGTTTTATGATCAATAAGGATACACCCTTGTATTGATGTGTAGTTTTGCCAACATCAGCAGAACTCCTCAGAGACAGGCAGGATCTCTGCACTGAGCTCCAGCTCCTTGGCAATGTCAAAGCCTTAAAAACAGCAAGTAGGAAGCAGATAATCTAGCATAGCTCCTAGGAGAGCAAAAAGAAAAGGAATTTAAAAAACCATAGAGGGAGAATTAAATATACAAAATAAAATGTCTGTTTGGGACTAGAGGGAGTGGGAGTGGAATGCTTTTCTCATCTCAAGAAACCTCCAATATTTCTTATTCCATAGTGGCATCTGCTCAAGAGCTGTTTGAGGCTGCTGCTGAGAAATAAAACCAGTATATGGTTCTTAATAGGTTTTGTTTAGGCCATGCACCTGAGACAATAGATACCTTTGTTCAGATCTCTGCTCCAGGATGAAAATATTTTTGTTGCCTAATGTGTGTTGATAATAACTGACCATCCTGGAATAAATAAGAATCATGCATTTTCTTTGGACTCAATTAGAAAACTTTTCGTAATACCAGAGCTTTTTATTGGAAAGTTTGGCTTTCATGAAATCAACCAAAAATAATAATTAAAAAGGTCTGAGTGACTTTTGGGGTTTGGTTTTTCCTCAAAGTTGTTGGTCTGTTACTATAATGACCAGTCAAAAACACCTGAATTTTAGCAAATTATGTTTTTTTAATTTGAGTGTTATATGATTTTTAAAGAATATTTTTAGACTTATGCTAATTTTATGTGCACTTTAAGGTGCAGAAGGCCATAACAGTACCATATGTGAATACTTTTGGAAGGAATAATTCTTCTGCCTTTATTCTGAGATAATTTTTGGTACACTGATCTCTGGGTGACCTAAAACACTTACTGAATCAAAACAATTAACCGGGGCATTAATTACATTATGATCTGCTTCTCTCAAAGTCAGACCAGAAGGGTTTCTATGGAGCTAAAATTTTTAACAGAACCAATGTAAGAAGAGTAACTACATGGCAAAAGGGGTGACTTACCAAAGTACTAAAAAAAAAAATTCTCTTAGATTGTTACCTCCTTTGTTCAAAACTTCAGTTAAAGAACAGCATGTAGGAGTCACTGTCACTTTCTGAATCGTGCCTTAGATCAGAAACATTTGCAGAAGCCATCTGCTTTGTGGAAGTCAAGTATGCACCATGTATAAGTCTGAGGTATGACTCATGGGAATGAGAGAAAATGGGTTAGTCTTCCTGAGCTCTGAACACCTGACTTCTTTACATTGCCAGATTGCTAAAAGTTTGGAGAAAATGAAGAAATAAATTAATTTCTGGAAAAGGCTTGAGAAGAGTGGGGCTAGATGTTCATTATAAATGTGGCAAATTATCTTTCTTTCTTGTCTTCCTCCACTGTGGGGGCATGTACAAGTCAATTTGATGAAGTTCACTGAATGAAATGATGTTTCCTTATTTATTGCAGAACCATTACGATCAGGTAAACAAAGTCTGTGATCCTTTTTCCTTAGAAGAGAGATATGAAACAGATCCATTCTCCTCCATTGTCACACTTGCTGTGTCTTAAATTCTTATTAAAAAAAAAAAAAGAAAAAACACAAAAAAAACCAAAACCAAAAAAACCCAAACAAATCTTACAAATTAATTAGTTTATGAATAAAGAAAACCACTACATTGTCAATATCAAGTTGGCATTAGGGAAAAAGTCATCTGTTTTTCTTAGCATTCTCAAACTATCTAATCTTTTCACCTCATCTGATGGCACCTTCTAGTTACGTAAAACTAAAAAACAACAAGTTTATCTGAATGTAGGTCTCTGGTGTTGTTTTCTTCTGGTGTTATGTTCCTTCCTTATTTTTGTGGCCCGAGTAAAACCAAGGAATAATACCAGGCTTATATTTCAAAGCATGAAGTTATTTATAGGTTGTGGAGTTATTAACTGTATTTTTCTTTCCAAGCCTATACATTCTTTTGTAATGAGTTCATCTTAGGAGTTTCACACAGAACAAACAGAGGAAGAGTAAGAAAGAGAGCACAACTGTAAACTGGTCTTTGTTTTCTGAACTGCAGGTAATGGAACATTGATTGGAGCATCTGCAAATGTTGTTTGTGCTGGAATTGCTGAACAGCATGGTTATGGCTTCTCTTTCATGGAGTTCTTCAGGTACCATTTTAAACTTCTTACATTAAATCTGATTTTTTTTTTCTCTCTAGGCAAGCAATGAATCTTCTAAGGAGAAGAATCTAGAGAAAGGGTCTATAAAATAGACTTGTGCTCCTAATTTGGTTTTGGCAACCGAAATGCCAGTGGAAGGCAGATCACTTTATTTCTGTATAATGTTGATAGAATGCATGAAGCTGGTGGGAGCACAGTGGAACTCCAGGAGAAACAAAGCCTCCAAAATTCCTGTTTTGTTCACCCTCAATCTTCAGCTTTTTAGAAACTGTAAATTGTTTCTTTATTGTAAAATGCAGTTTAAACCTAGTTTCTCATCTGCACATTTTCATGGATGTTCTATCAGGAGAAACTGGAATGCCCTAGATCAAAAATCAACTTTAGACTGAGTTGATTTTTATACATAGTCCCACAAGTAAACTATTTACTTAAAAGTAATTACTTCTTTTGACCAGCTGCTTAGCAACTATGAATGAAAGTGTGATGAGCAGCCAGTAATAACTCAAGTTGTTGCTTAATAATTGTTTAATTTATAATTAATAGATTATTTAATCGTGGAGTTTTCTTTGCAGGTCATTCATCAGCAGGATTTTAAGGGACAGAGGTCCCTTAAATGCATATAAAAATTTAATATTTTTCCAAATACTTCCAGTTTTTGAGACTGTGGTTGAAAGATGTAAGTGGAAACTGGCAAACTGAGGACAAAACACAAAGTTCAAGTTTAAAGTGTAGTTGATTTAGCTAAAATATAATTTGCTTCTTTTTTCTGCATATTTAGAGCAAAGGATACTGTTAAGCTCACAACAATTTATTTTTTCTCTTTACTTTCTTTACATTGCTTATTATAGTTTCTCAGCTTTATCAGCTTTCTTCTACTGTTTACCTCAAAGCCCTCAAATCTGTGTTATTAATATGATTAATCATACAGGATTTTCTAGAGCCAAGACAATGATATCCCTAAAAAGAGAGGTAGTCCAAAGTGCTGTTGCTAAAATTCAAGCTATGAGGATGTGCTACTCATAGAAAAAATTTAGCTCTCCACCCATAGTCTTCTGATGATATGCTTTAGAAAGGCAGATGCCTATCAGATCAAAGTCTTGGTTGTCAGGATCTTTGAGACTACAGAACAGTGTTATGTAGTACATAGTAATAGCTAACAGATTCCTGGAAGTCAAGCCCTTGCACAAAGAAATGGTGATGCAGTAATAATGGACTTGTGGATTGCACTGTTGATTTTCCCCAGATTTTGACCTCAGAATTTGGAGATGTAACTTGTATGTAGCATTAACAGTGTGTCCTCTACGTAGATTTTGTAATGAAATGTTCTTAAAACTTCTATGAAACTGACTGAGAAAACAAAGATGGAAAACCTGGCTAATCTCTTCAGCAGTGTTTACTGGAATGTATTCTTTGGTAAGCCTGAAGACAGTAGACAGATGCTTTGAAATTGCCTTCTATACATGTGCTTTTGGTGGAAGCAATTACTGGGAAGACTGTAGCCACCTTGAAAGATGTGAGAACAGACTCCATAGTAGTCTCAAGGAGATAGCTGTGGATATTAATTAGCAGAAAGGACATAAAAGTCCACTTTTTTTGGCCGCCTTTTAATCACTGAGCAGGCAGATAATGAGCTTCTTCACAATTTGTGTTAGGAAAACATTTGTTTCAGTCAAGTGTCCACAATTTGAATATATTTTGAGGCTTCTCCTGGCATCAGGGCGTGTTTTGTATGTCCCTTGAGGATTTTGATTTTGTTTTTATTTATGAAGGTTGCCTCAAAGTACAAAGTGAATTTTCTACATTTCTTCCCTATTTGCCCAGGATGACTCAGTAGGCTTCACATCCCCATTGAGGGGTCCTCTGCAAGGCTTCTCTCAGTAGAGACACAGATTTTTACCCTCTCATCTTGCAAACCCCTGTGAGTCACCAGAGAAAAATCATGGATACCTTGTATGGGAAGATGATGCTGCTGACTAAATTTTGTTAAGATGTCTTTATATTAGTCTGAGCTGGTGGTGTTCTGCCCTTCCCAAGTGTCTCTGTACAGGAAACTCATGCCACGTCTGTTTCAAGTGGCCTAGTGCATACAGCAGAGTTTTCTACTTCCAACACACTTCCTTCCTAGCTGCATGCTAAGCCAAATCATGCAAACATGTTTAAGGGGGGCTTTTGCTAGAAGCAGCTTTTTTGAAAACCATGTTTTGACACAATGGTCTGTAAGAGGAATTCCAGACAGGGTTGATAAGCATGTCTGGTAAGTGTACCTTGCTACAACAGAGGGCGAGATTCTGTGGAAGCTGTGGGTTCCTCATGGCAAGAGGCACCATGATGACTCTCTGTGCAGGGAGAGAAGAAGGCAAGGAGCAGGTTCCTCGCTTGTAAGCGGCTTTGTGGGCTCATGACCTTTCCTCTGTGTGTCTTTGCACAGTGGCACTTGGTGCAGTTCGAGGTCCTCTTCTCTTTTTAAGAAGGTAGCAGAGGCAACCCAGCAGATGTGTTATTCAACGCTGTTCTGCTGCCCAGCCAGATGTGGCCAGGTGTGATAATTTGCCTAGAATGCTGTGGTCTTACCAGCTTGCTGTGCTTCTCTCTGGAGTGCCTTCCTCAGAAGAAATCCTGTGCTGGGTAGGTGCAGGCTGTATGACCATGAGTACTATAGTCTTTCAGAAATCTCTCTAGTCTCCTGGGCAAACCTCCCCGTCAGAACAACAACTAATTGCATCTTTTCCCGGATCAAGAGTCCTACTGCCACAAGGACATGGTCCTCCACAGATGGATGTAAGGGGGAGACAGGTGTCCCATTTGCACCATCCAAACAACTCAGGCCCATGTACTGGAAGTGCTGTGCTGTAGGATGGCATTTAGGTGGGAAAAATTATACTGAGAAAGAAGAGAGAAAGGAATAGGGCTCCCTCTCTATGTTGAAGCATCTTAAAGCAGGACTGGTGTTCAGAGTACACTGCTGGTTGAGGAGATACCAGGTCATATCTATGCGTGTCTGGCTGTGAATGTGCTGGCAAGGGTCACCAAATGTCTTACCCAGAATGCATTCAGACCTTGTTCCCTTCCCTGACATTGCCCATCGACGCATATAGAAAGCACTTCTCTCTGAACAGTGCTCATAAGGGAAGGAGCAAGATTGCCTATGAGAAAAGATCTTTTGGTTGCCACGAATTCTACTTGCTGTTTCCAGACCTTATGAACTTTTTTGATTATACATTATGTTCCACTGAAATAAAAAGATTCACATGTCATTTAGAATATACACTATTGTAACAAGTTTAATTTATCACCATGAAAATATTTTTATCTTTGAGTCTGTTAGACATGATGGCAGAAAATCAAAAAGGATCTTCTACTTGTATATCAGCAGCAAAAGGAAGAATAAGGGACATATGAGCCTCATTGAATGGGGAAAGGACCTGCTGACAAAGGCTGTGGAAAAGGCAGAAGTTCTCAGTGTGATCAACTGCCCTAAGTCCTGCTGGAGACCAGTCACTGATGTTGCTCTCCCGGCTTCTTAATAGTCCCACTAGTGCCTTCCAAGCTCAGCCACTTAGAGATTCAGATTTTAACTGGCCCCAGAAATCTGAAGGCAAATAATCAGTGACTGCCACTGGATGATTCATTTGGAATAACTCAGATTCATAAGGAAAGAAAGCAATGTTATGACAAAACAAAATTGGAAGTTGTGAGAAGAGCAAGCTCATAATAATAATTTCCTTAAAGGTGCTCTTGCATTTTTGGAATCAGTACAGCCAAATTATGCTATTGTTCCATTTTAAAAACTTTCTCATCAAACTGTATTTATGTGTTCTATCTGTCCTCCTGCAAAAAATATGTTAGATATACCCTAATATTTCCTTATCATTCTAGTAATTTAGGAGGCCAGAGCTGAACATGATATTCCAGTAACAATCCTCCTATTTTTTCACATTTAAAAAAATATAAGATTTAATACAGAATGTGGAGCTATTTGCCTTTTCTTTGTTAACCTAGGCAATATCAAATTCCTGTTCAATTTGCTATTCAGTGTATATCCAAGTTTCTTTCATTTTTTATATTACATGAGTGTGATTATATCTCTTCTCCCCTCAAATCCTTATACTTTTCCTACATTGTAGACACAAAGATAAGTATTTAAGTGGTAGAAATAGAAAGAATTGTGAGTCCATGGGACTTGGAAAATGAGACAGAGAGCAGTGGGATATGCTGTATGTGATCAAGAGTAAACAATGGAACAAGCAAACATCAGAGCGAACAAACGATCATTATGTCTCTAGACAGAAGTGCAGCTATTTTTATAGTCCTGACCCTGTAGAAAAGATCAGATATGTTAATAATATGAAGGTAATTGCTCAGAGACAGCATTTCAGAGTAAGCAGAAGGCAGGGAAAGATAATATTCCTATTATGATTTTAGTCTAGTTATCAAAGAAATAATACACATAAATAAGAGCTAAACATAAAGGAAAACCTCAAATCTAGGAGAGTACTTTTCTCTTGGCAAATGGTCAGATAATGACATTGTAGTCTTGTTGCCTGGATGAATTCTAGAGGTTAACATAATGATTTTATATAAATTCAGACTGTAAAATAATCAGCAGAGCATTATTTTTCTCAAGGAACAAGATAAATAACATTGCAGAGGCCTCTTTTAATCCAGATGCTTAATTTCATGATAGTTTTTTTATTTTTACTAACATATATCTGAGTTTGTTTGTTGCAATATAGCATTCTACTAGGTCAGACCACCCTGTGGAACATGAAAATAATGTACAGAAATCTTTTTGTTCCCAATGAAAAAATTGATTCCCACTCCATAACATAAGAAGTTCTCATTGCTGTGGGAGCTTTAATAATATTTTTTTACTTGCTAATGCAATTTACAACTTGATTTTAATCTTCTCAGTAAGATAGGCATTTATAACCTCATAAAGATAGTCTTTCAAATATAAAGTAACTTATGTTCCTTCATCCCGTCGTAATTCAGAATCACCCCTCTTGTGTCCATGATGTATTATGTAATAGAAAAAATGAATCACAGAAAAGTGATAAACATATTTGACAAAAATATAAAGTGCACATTATGGGAAATACTCCAGTTTTATTTCATACAAAATTTGGCTGATTGTGCCTATATTAAAGTGCTGGTTATGGGAAGAATGGATTGGATAACTCTATGTAATGGGATAAGAATGTGGGAGAAATGTTTTAATACATGAGGAAATCAGACTGCCCAGAGGAACAGGTTATGAGCCTAAGAGTCTAATTTAGACTTACAGTTGTAAGGTTAACTGGATAGAATGCCAGAAGGCATTGTGCATATTTTCAGGTTTGGCATTTTTCTGTCATTGCCCTCCCATCATACACCATCTGCAGAGCTGAATTAATATTCTCTATCTTCTCTGGGAACAAAAATAATTTGGAAGTGTCAAAATATTGGTTTCTGATAATAGCTTAGGAAAAAAAATTGTTTTATCATAGGATTTGTTTTGTGAGGTATTCACAGCAAAAATGTTTTCAGTAGGATATCCTATTTATCTGTTTTTGAGAGCACTCAGATGCAAAGACTGTGAAACAGTGCTTCCCATGAGAACTGTCATTCATGTACGTGGGAGAACCAAATGTGATGTTCTTTGGTAGCTCCTGTGTATCCTGTTTACAGAACTTACAGAAAGTAACTAAAAAAATTTGACCCTGTAAAGCTGTATAAATGTTTTTACTGTGTTATCTGTTAAACAGCTGTAGTCCTTTTAATTCCTGAAAATTTAGTGTCTTTTTCTCATATTTTCTTGCTATTAACACCACTTTATGCCACAAATACACTGTTGTTTTTTTAAAGCTGATTCTGGTCAGAATAAAACCAACCCTACATTTTAGGTATGAATTTTGGTGATGGAGATTTTGAGAAATGGGGTATCAAAATACCCAAACTCAATTCACCTGTGGACTTTCTGATCCACTGTGCAGCTCCAGAAGATAGAATCTGGGGACGTTCAAAGTACATAAGGAAGATTCTATGAACTGCTGAGAAAAGATTTAATGATTATGATGCAACAATTATTTCAATCTCACTTCCCACCACTCTTCTGATCAATAAGGAGGACTAAATAGTCCTGGGTTAATGTTGATAATTGACATGATAACAGAGTTCTTCTGTTCAAACAACTGCAAATGCAGCACTTGAGTAAAGCACTCTCAACAAACTTACATTAATACATGGGCAAATTTGAGACTTTCACTACTTTTCCTTCATAATATTGCTATCCTTAAAAATCTAGATCCCTTAGGTTTGCTAAAGCTTCTTTTTACATTTATATTAATTTCTTTACATATGTAAAAAAATATTAGAAGGGATTTTTGGTAGCTCATTTTAATAATAAATTTCAAAAACAATTGCATATGAAAATATCTATTGGATTAGGGGAACTGAGTTTAACCAATGTCATCTAGATTTTAAAATCCTGTTATGACAGAAAGGGCAAAAACTATAGACAACTTTCAGCTGATAACTCAGTAGAAAGGTAGTTCAGCCTATATTCACCTTAAATTATTAGGTTCTAAGCTGGCTTTGTTAGGAAAAATGCCATTTTTCTTTGAGCTATCCAACAACAATCATTGCAATATTTTAAAGTGTCAGTGTTGATCTAATGACTGCTCTCAAAAGAACATTATATTGACATCTGTGGCAGTTGCATAAAATAAATGGGGCTTATTTTAAGTATTTTCATGGCTTGAATCAAACCCCATGAAAGTAAGTATTCCTGCAACTGTGGTGCACACCATTTTAAGAATATCTCCTGAGTTATGGGCTGTTTGACTTTTTTTAATGTTTCTTCTGATTTTATTTAAAGTCTGCAAACAGTGTAAGTGTGAATGAATATGGAGTTATCTTTTTTTATTTTTTTAATTTTTTTTAGAAAAAAGAGTGAAAAGTAGTCTTTTGAGCCTTTAAATAAGAGTACATTTCCTTTTCCAGCTTGAAACATGGTTTATCTTTACTGTGAAATTTTCATGGAGCTTAAAATACTCCTATGTCTTCTGAGTAGAACTAATAACTTTGAATTGTTTGGCCCGTGGACGTACAAGTATTACTTTTTTTCTTCTTTTATTGCTGTGAAGTCTTTTGGATTAGCTTTTAGTTTCCAATAAAGAGAGATGGGATTTAAATACTTGTCATCTCACTCATCGTAAAATAAGGCTATGTGATTCAGGTATTAAAATTTTAGTATGGTTTTAGCCTTTAAATTCTGTGAAATTATTCTTTTGTGTGTTTCATCCTCAAAGATTTTGATAAAGGACATTTAAAATGCAATTACAATGATCTAGTGTTGGGCTCCTTAGGAAGCAGTGATCCTTCAGATGTGTCATTTTTATATTATGGGATAAGGTCATGGGAGTAGTATTTAATCCTAAGATCATAGGAAAAAAACAGAGAAATATTCACACTGGAAGAGATCTTTCCCTTTCCATAGAGTCACAAAGGCTTTTGGCTGTCTTAGGTGCTGAGCTTCCCATGGGCTCACATGAAGATCACTACTCCAGAGCTTTCCTTGCTGAGCTGCACCTTGGATGCTGTCCCCAGATGTTGTTGCAGGGGTTTTCTTCCCCCTGGGCAGGATTTGGCCTTTGTTCTTGGTGAAGTTTAAAAAGTTCTGTTTTTTCCAGTGCTTCCTTTTGTCCAAGTCCTGCAGGATGGTGGAATTACCTTCTACTTTTCAATCAACGTGAGATTATGGTCTAGTAATTCCAGTGCAGCTTTGCACAACTGTTTTGGTATGGTAATAGCCACTATTAGTATCCAAAAAGGTGCCAGTTTAAGAAAAAACCTGTTTGCAAGTATCTATCTGTGCTGAAATGGCAAATTTGATTCAGTCTCATGGGTAACTCTTCTGACTTGATCCTCTGTGTTGATGCCATTTAAAATTAAATAAACCCAAACCCTAAAAATACCTGAAGTAATTTTTAAGAAATAGATCTGACTACAAGATGTTGATATCAGTTAATTAGGTGAGGTTTTGAGCAAGGAAAAAATAATAGTAAAATGGTATATATGCAACAATATTACATAATTTAAGTTGTGTATATATATTAAATTTGTATGATATTGCTCATTCAAAACATTATTAATTGAGCACTGGCTCATAAAATCCTCAGTTTCAAATATTTTGTAGTGAAGATTTAGAGATTGGTTTAAAAGTGATTATAAATTCTATAATTTGTATATGCATATATCCATGAAAGACACAAAGAAGTGAAATTAAAATTTTAATGACATACATTTTGAGTTCAGGTCAGTAACAGTCAAGAATGAATGCTAGTACCTCAGGTGAATAAAATAAATGTATACTCCATATCATCAAGATACTTGACTGTGGAATTACTATCAGATGGAAAGATTACATTTTTTAGAGAGGGAAAAAAAGTCAGCAAGTTGAAGAGTAAACACAAACCATACCAATCTGAGAGCCAGATTGACATTTTTCACGCTAAAAATTATTCTTATTTTAAATTTGGAAGTGTTATATGCCCTTAAGGATGTCTCATATATAATTTATGAATTGCCTTTTTGGATTTAAGAGTATCTTTCACTAGCATAAAGCTACTGTTTCTAGATTCCTATGAATACATAATATTAGATATGCAATTTAGCCTATCTCCTGATATAAATGGCCATGAAAGAAAAAAAGAGAAAAGTCCAAGCTACCCCTGGCATTCCAAAATCTGCTATTTGGCATATGTACAATTTCTCCAAAACGTGTATTGAACTTTGCTTGTGCAGGTTTCAAGAAGATGTAAATTGGGGAAAAGTGTGCACTAAATGGGAAAGTGGTAATCTGTGAAGAAGTCATGGTTGGTTTTGTTTGTTTGTTTTTGTTTTCATTTCTTTTTCAATTCAGTGGTTCTTTGGAACTTAGAACCTTTGAGGTAATCAGAAATTCATAAATTTGAAAGGTTAATTTAGGAGTATTAAAGGACAAGTTCTAAAGAATACTGGTCTGTCATACAAGTGAGTAATGAATACAATTCCAAAAGCTCTTACCTAAATGTTGCATGGATGCCAACTACTCACATTTCTAGTGTATTTTCTGGCATACCTTTTTCCTCCTGAGCAATAATGTATGTATATATAATATGCATTAAATTATCCATCCAGTTCTTGCAGATATTTTTAGTCTACTGTCAGATATAACTAAATTAAGTAAGGAAAAGAAATTGCCACATGAAAATGGAGTATAGAAAGAAGAACTGGTTTGGATTAAACTGAAACCAGATGAGAATTTAATTTTTCTTGTTGAACTGAAATGCAGGGTACTGATCCTGGTTTATTCTGAAAAGTGTATTTGCATCCAGTAGGGATGGAAGAATTAAGTCTCTTGGGACTTTATGATCACACAAGTGTTCCTACTAGATATACAGGATATACAGGTTATAGGAGTGATAATATTTACAGAGTATTCTGCTAGAAATTGTATGCCATGGATCTTATAAGTCACAAACTGTATAAAGCAATTTAATGCTTTAAAACAAATCAATGAACAACAAGGAGAGTGGTAAATGTAATATATTTCTATATTTTCTCAACATGGACCATAATCCATTCTTGGTCACCTTTTATAAGTACAGGCTACCAACTAAATCAATACCTAATAACTTCCCAACAGCACTTGGAATGAAAATAATTTTAAGAGTAATGATTTCTACATGTTTTTGGCAGTGTCAGAAAGCAGATATTCTGCTGTGTTTGTGCAGTGGTACTCCTATAGAAATATTTTATGCAAAGGATTTGGAAGAAAAGTCATAAAATTCTCCCCCACTTCATCTACCAGATGTACCAGATATGTCATTTAGCTGATACAACCTGTTAGAGTAATAGTGATCTTCAAGACTTCATATTAATCTGTTGCATTTTACAGTGTTAATCTCCACTGAACAAATTTGCCTAAGCACACCTAGAGAACATTATATTCCAAGCTTTGCATTTAAAATACACAGGATGGATTTTTCTCTGTGTACATACTTGTAGTGATATTGAGTACAGAGGGAGCCTGGAATTCCTACACAGGTAACGTTTGGCAGGATGAACCCCTTTCTTTTCTGTTCCATCTACTATTTTCTAATTTTACTTCATGATGAGGACAGATGGCAAGGGGTAACTAGAGAGCAGGAAGGGAAGAGTTGTATTAAAGAAACTGGGAGCTATGCTGAGGCATTCTGGGAACATGAATGAACAACCTTCATGCAGTCCTTGACAATATTAGTCCTTTGCTTTTCCTGAGAGTAGAAAAGTTAGGGGCATAACAACAGTGTAGTTTGGCCCCTCACAAAAAGACACAAATCTCAAGTATTTTGAAGAAATTTTATCACATTTTTAAATAATACAACAATATATTAATTTGCTTAGCTAACTTCTTAATATTACCAACATATATATGTAAAGGCTTTCTTTAAGTTCTAGCAGAGGTAGTGACTTCTTTCTTCTTGTTCTGTCTTCTCCAATCCTCTGTGGTACTCCTGTTGCCAGAACTTATCACCAGGTTCCATGCAAATAGAAAAGAAAATGCATTGGTGTCACGACATTTGGCTCATTTCTGCTTATAGCAAACAAAAATGTTGTATTGTTTTCATAGAAAACACTACAAACTTCTCTGGTTCATATTTTGAAGTGGTAGGCCAGCTGCAAATTCTAGAAAGAAGAATAAAATTGTAAATTTTTGAGTTCTGCAAAAAGTCCTTGACTTTTCTAGAAGTGGCTTAAAGCAGCATGGTGCAGGGTGAGGTAACTCATCACCCCTAGTTCCTTGAACCTGAGACTCCCAGTCTGATGAATGGGTTGCTATGTGCTTTATTTCCAATCTGGCATTTCTCCCTGCATTTCCTTCTCACAGAAAGTGGTGGAGAGAAGAGAAGAGAGAGAATGAATGGTGAGAGAGGCCATTGGGCACCCAGGCCTTATTTCAGATTGAAGCTGGTACTTGTAGCCGGCCTGTTTAGAGCATACTGTTCGCGCTCTCAGAGCATGGCTTTTTGTACTGCTTTAACACCCAGCTTCTTATTCTTCACCCATACGTGTCTTGATCATCTAGCCAACTGCCATTGTGTTAAAAATAATGATTTTTTCACATAGAGGTGAATATTGAAATACATGAACTAAATCAGATGTTCATCAGGGTATAATGATACCTATAGCTACCCCACAGTTATCTCTCTATATATGTTTGTGTTTTAACAAACATAAGAGACCATGTTCATTAGTTTTTATTAGAATAGTCCTGAATAAAAGAACTTTTTTTTTTTTTCTAAAATGGAGATTTAAACAGTATTTGTGAAGAAGTTTGTTCTTCCCTTGGCTTAACATGAAAAAAACAAAACAAACCAACAAAAATAAATCTTGTACTTCTTTAGACTCTAGTTTCCATAGCTGACTTTTAGCATGTGAAGAGGATATACAAATTTTATGAAATAAATTCCTCTTTCAAGTTGCAGAGCTATGGTGATCATTAAACAAGCAAATATTGTAGTAAAAGTAATATTATTTATTTATTTATTGAGGTTTCTTTTGTTTAGAGTGCTCAAATGTTTTTTCTCTTCTTTTTCTAATAATCTGTAAAGAAGGATAAAGAAAAGAAGTTTTACAAAATATAAGTGAGTGAGATAGATTTTGTGAAACTTTCACATGATAACTTTTTTTAAATTGAACAGAATAATATTTTTATGAAAAAAACTCTTGAAGTATCTCTTAAGACCGGGATTTTATAGCAGATAGGATTTATGCTGAGAGGTGGATTTGAAAATCAGAATGTCTGCCCCAAAGAGCAGTGTAGTGCTTCTTCAGTGACTTTTAATAGCAGTCATGTAAAAACTGGAAAAATGAATTACTAGAAAAATCCGCAGAAAACAACTTTTCACTGAGAGGTGATGAAGTTTAAATAAAAAAGCTCTTTCTTTGCTGACATGTCTGGCTGTGAGGACTCATATTTTACCACTATTAATATGGGCTGAAATCATAGCTAAGAATATTCACCTTTCCAGCAAGCTTTTAAAAGGCAAGTAAATTACCTCATTTTTCATTTCACTGCATTTAATTTCCACCAAATCCTCTAAAACTAGTTCAAGTGGTTCTGTACCTAAATGCACAGAATTTCATGGTTAGATAAAAGATATAATTAAAATAGGTGTTATCCAGTTTTAGGGGCTTCTGGGCTGAAAATAAAGACTGTAGTTGATTAAACTTCTACAGTAGAGGGCAGTTAATTTGTAGCCTTTTTTGTTTTGGCGTTGAAGTAAATACGCTTTTGTTAAATGCTAAAAGGCACAAACTGAAGGTCATATGTACCATTATGCTGTTAGGCCTGTCATGATTGTGATTTTTTTTTTTTTTTTTTTTTAATGGAGCCTATTAAATCAGAAAGCAGTTAAAAGAGGTCAGTGCATTATTCTCCAAGATAATTGATCAGTGTCAGTGGTGCTAACGAGAATGTGGGCCATGTGTCAGGAGCTATTGTGTCCATGTCTCTTCACCATTGTGGTCTAGCACTTATGTTTCATTGCAGATCTTTAAATAAAAGGTTTGATAGTGCCTTACCTGAACCATAAGTAAGTCTGTGTGAGAGGAAAGGAGTGTCTACAGTCTCTGTTGAGTGACCCCACTCTTATGATCAGGCTGGCTGATGTTGCCCCCCTGTTTTGCTAGCTAAGATTAGAGGTATTTTTCTGGCAAGAAAAAAAGTAGGACTGAAATAGTTTTTGCTGATTTCTTCCACCATGTCTTTGCATTAACAATTGTGTTGGATATCTTTTTGTAATCATCTCAGTGTATCCAACACATGGAAAAAGAAAGGCTTTTGATAGGTGTGGTGCCCAACTGACCCGGGTGTTGCGTATACCTCCATGTTATACAAGGGGAAAAAAATCTGATGCAGAGTCTCAATCTTAGTTAATTTTTTTAGAAAATATTTATCAAAAGGAGATGTTTGCCACAAATGTGGGAAGTTACTGATACATTTTAAACTACAGAGGTAAAACGTGAAAAGAGGTGGAACAGATACATTTAAAAAAAAAAAAAAAAAAAGTCCATGCTCCTATAAGTATAGTTTTCTAAAATGTGCAAAATACTTCTGAAATCACATCAGCTGTTGTGCTCCATCCACTGCTTTCTGGTTCAACTAGTCCAGAATGGCCCTCTTTTCAACTGGAACTCTCATCTAGGTATGCGATAATTGTGGTTTTCCAGCAACTGGGGTACAAGTAATTTTCCCTCCATGATATTTGTTATTCTAGGACTCATCCATTTTGTCTGCTTGACACAACACTTCAGTGATGTACAAAGCCCTTTTCTCTCTCTATGACTTTCTGGGAAATAATCAGTCTTTGTTGGGGCCTTGTAGGCAGTACTGTCCTGTAGTCTTGTTACTTGATCTTGAGTGGTATCTGGTCCTAAAGTAATTAACCATACTGAGATTAGCTGTGGGGTTGCAACGTGTGAGAGCTGTGTTTGCTGTCCTTCAGGTGGTCAGTCACAAGGCCATTTAAGCCAGTGCAAATAGCCCACCCATAAAGAAGAAAAATATGAGCTAATAATACTCCTTCTAAATATTACAAGTTTTCTGTGTATAGGCTCATGCATGGGACAGGATTTGCTGGAAGTATTCTTGTCTTTTTACACCAGTTTCACAGCTGTTTGTATTTATTGACTTTCACATACTTTAGGTTTTTTCACCTATTTTCCAATTTTTCTGTCAGAAAGACTGTCTACTACACATGCTTCTCGTGATCTTACCCTTCTTGTTTTATTCCTACAGACCGTCCTGGGGAGATTCTAAATTGATGCCTTGTACCTAAATCCTTGCTATTTGAAAACCAAATGCAGAACCAGTATTGCAACACTGTTGCCTAGTTTGTGAAATTTGCCTTATTGAAGTGCAGGCTGGACTCTTTGAAAAATTGATTGCTGTCCCTGTTATTCATTGGAACCTTGTTTACTGATTTTTTTTTTTTTTTTTTTTTTTTTTTTTTTTTTTTTTTTTTTTTTTTTTTTTGTGACTGAGAATTAATATGTCTTGAAGGAGATTAACTTTGAAATAGACTGAATTGCATTTTTATTTCCCCTAGTATGGGGAGGAGCTTTTATTGGTGGAGAGTGTGCTTTTCTTAGCAAGAGCAGAGGTTTCTCTGTAATGATAGTGATAAATGAACTGTTAAAAGAAAGAAGGGGGGGCAACATAGCTGTGAATAATCAAACCCAGAAACAAGAAAAGAAAATTGAGAACATTCCAAACCAGCCAAGGCCAAAACCCAGTAATATTAAAAAAACCCCAACAACAACAACAACAAACATAAACAACAACAAAAAACCAAACAAAATAATTGTTTTGTATTTCTTAAATATGGTATATCAGTGAAGACTGTTTATAGTAGAAGCTATTTGCAGTGACTGGGAGAACAGTCAAATACAGGTCTTTTCCTTTGCTTTTTCTGCTTTGGTGAGACCTCACTGTAATCAGTGGCATCTTTTATTTAAATTTGGAAGACTTTGGATTGTTGTTGATAATGATATTTCCATGTGCTATTTCCATTTGATTATTGCAGCCAGCATGAGGTCATTAGCATATTAATAAAATATAATATTTTCTATATTTTCATAAATAAAATTCTTGAGACTAAAAGCAGTTTAGATTATGTCTCATTTTTAGACCTATCGTCATATAGTGATCATGGCTAATGTGAGGAGAAACACAGCAGTATTCTCTTGTATATATAGTCTGTCACATTTTGTTACTTAAATGTTATATTTTTAAAAAAATGTTTTTATTTATCACTTATATGGGAGTAAAGTATGGTTTTTGGGATATCTGGGCTTTCATTTTAAAATGCCACCTACAAATTATGCCTGTTTGACAAGAAGGTTTTGCAGAAATACAATTTTGACAGATTGATTGTGTAAGTCTTCATGATGCTCTAATAACTCCTTTTTAATGGGAGAACTTTAATTGATGTCAAACTCAAAAGTTCAGTGACAGGTTAAGTGTCTTCTCTTAGTTAAGAGGTTAAAATAATTGACACTTTTACATCCACAGAATAAACTGCCATAAAAATATTAATTTCCATGTCTATTCTGATAGGAAGAGATAGAAACAAGTTCAAAAGGAGTGGTCAAGTTTTCCATAAGTTTTGAGATAGTGAATAGGATTCTATTAATTAATACAATAAACAACCATTACTGAAATTATTAAGAAAAGCATGGTAAGCCAGTGCTGGTCATAATTACTGTTGCAGGTGGGGTTTGAATTACAGGTTTTGAAATTTCTAAGTTTTCTGATTATGCAGAAATTTCAAGAATACTTTTCAGAAAAGCAGCTAATTTTTGAGCTATTTTAGTGTAGAAAAAATTTATTAAATTTCTTTTTTTAATGCAGATGAATATTAAAAAAAAATTCCAGCCTTTATTAAAATACACTGCCAGCTCATTCGCAACGTGTTTTTCTAACATTGAGAATGTCTGGCTGGGAGAGCCCTGCAGAGGGGTGAAATGGGATCCTGGGTCACAAGTGGAAGGAGCTCCAGTGAGGTTCTACAGGGACAGTGTGGTCTGTGGGTGCCCTCAAGACCTTGGCAATTTGAAGTGTAATTGAAAATGAGATGATTTCCCAACACCAGCAGTGTCTGCAGGCTGTTCTGCCTGGTATATATCAGGTTATCAGACACAGCCCAAAAGTCTGCACACCTAAACTCATAAGTGTGAATTATATGATGATATTTTAAAAGGGGTTTAGCCTCGTTAGTGTTTTTTTAGGTCACATTTGAGGTGAACCTTCGCCACAGAGAAGTTACAGATTTTTCCTATGATGGTGCTACTCCAGAACTTTCTGCATTTTCCTCATAAACAGCAAGACAAGTGTTAGAAATAGGATAGTTGATTTGAAATATGACTCATCACACACAAGTTCAGCCATGTAATTCAGCCTGTTCATTTGTATTTCTTCTGCATTCAGTGAAGGGGAAAGGGAAGAATTGTCCTGACATTTTGAAGGGACATCCTGAGATGGGGAGAATTAGCTTCTTGAAGTACCCTTTTTTCAGCTAACCAGAACCAACTCTATGCCATTGTATTATAAAGTTAAATAATGCACGTTGTACCTTAGGTAATGCATATACATGTATAGTTAATTTTCAGCAGCTCTTAAATAAAAGTTGCATGGTAGCACATACACAAAAGATATACTGATACATGACACTTGACTTTTACTACTTCCTGATTCATGAGAGTTAAAGGGCAAAACTATCCATTTATATTTACAAATTTTAATGGCATTTTTACACAAATGTGGGTATGTCTATGAAAGTCACAGTAAATTAGAATAATTATGCATTAGTATAATTTATTTACCTAAAAGTTAATATTTAATTCTTTAATTAACACTTCATTTGAAAAACAAGTAAATCAAACTCACATCCACTTTGAAATAATTTAGTCTTCAAACCACCCTAATGCTACCTTCAGTTATGGACCAATTCAAGCATTAAATTTTCTTGGTATTTTTTATTCCAGAAAAATGTAGAGCAAAAAGTGAATGAATCCATTATTTTAATATGATTTTTATTCTGACCAGTCTTCATGTGACAAAGGTATCTTGATTCTCAATGTAACATTTTACCAGAAGACGGGCTTCAGTTTAAATTACAGTACCTGATTTGATAACATAATTGTCTAGGCTCCCATCTGAACTCCTGGTGGGTATGTAAGGCTTTGAAGTGAATATCACTTCCCTAAACAGACTAAATTTTCTACCTTCTGCTGTGGGAACTTAGACAAAAAACCTCTTTCACATAAAGTTCTCATCTACATGTGCTTGAATCTGGAGCTGAATCCCAGAATAAGCTTCTCATCAGGCATACACTGATATTGTGCAAAAATTCTTAAAAGGAAAATGCAAAAGAGGAAATAATCAGTAACTAGGACAGAAATATAGGAATAGGAATTTTATACACTGAAAAATAAGTACACTGAAATAATATATGCACTGAAAATTGAAGATACTGCAACCCATTCATCTACCTTCATTGGTTTCTAGTCTCTTTTCTTGTCCTTTACTATCTCTCTGTTCATATCTCTTCCCTTGTTATCTCCAGCCCAGTGGCGTGTAACCTTTTCCTCCCCCACACAGATGTGTGAGAATAAGGAGAAAGGCAGACACAAGGCACAATGCTGCCCAAGCTCCTGATTGGCTCCTAGGTCAATGGTCAGAACATTTCACCAGGATCTGCCTGAGCCAGGTTCAAATCTGTGATTCATCTGGCTATATAAGTGAAAGGCACTTTAAATGGTAACCTCATTCTTCATCCAACCACATGCTGTTTGGGGGCTTTTGGTGGTCTTGTTATGATTTTTTTGCATTTCAGATGTCAGGTGGCAGAGCCAGGTGTTCTGGTGAGCAGAGGACAGAAGCCAGGGCTCTGTCTTTAGGAAGGCAGGGTGGGGGTGAGACGAGACAGAACCATGGTTCCAGCAGGACAGGGTGGCTCTCCTTCCCTGTTATTGCTTTTTCTCCATGTGCTCTTTCTCTCCTAACCTTGGAATGACCACAGTAGGGCAGTTCACAGTGAAGTGTAGCTATATGCTGAACAAGATCTGATTCCCTGGGAATACAGAGATTTGAAAGGGATTCTTCTACTGTGCCTTATTGATACTTTCTTCATGAAATTTTTGCATGGAAAGGTGCCCAGACATTGTATTTTAATTTACATAAAAAATATATGTGCTGGAAGCAGGCATCATTTGTCCAGTATATTTAGGAGACAAAAGTGGAAAGACACTGATTTGTTTTTTTATTCCCAGATGTAAAGTATATTTAGTTGACAAAGTACAAATCTTTACCTCTCAGCCATTTAGTCTGCTGGAAATAACCCAGCAAAAGTTATGTTTGCTTCACCTTAAGATTCTCATTCCAGGGAAAATTCTGAATATGCTTGGACCCTTCTGTTGTCACATAATGGATTTATATTTAAGTTCTGTGTTTGTCATTTCTTATTAAAATTAAAAGCTCATGCTGGATGAGCTTTATGAAATTTGTTATATGATACATATAGCAAATTTCAAATTCTATGAGAATAACTTTTGTAAGAATAATGCATTGTTAATAGACATGATCTTCAACTCTGATCATGTACAAAAGGGAAATCCTAAAGTGTTATTGACTAGTGGGAATTTTTGCTGCTCAAGAAATGAAAGATTAGTTGTTTATATTGATGGTTCATGGAGACACCTGTGGTTCCAGAGGAATTATTCTCAATGAGACTCATAATAATCTTATAAGTTTTACCCTGAATTTCCTTTTTAATGGTTCTGTGACTGGTTTCCTGCATCCCTTGTTCAATTCCTAAAGAAGTGGTTTATAATTTTCCTTAGATGAGGATCATCTAGTCAGTTATACCCCAGACATGAACCTACTGTTTGCAAATTTCATCATTAAATATGACTATTTATGTATAACATATTTGACTGGAAACAGCTGAATTTTTTTGGTTAGCATAAATAAATTCCTGTTGAAAATGGTGCACTATTTTGAAATAAAAGTATTCTCATTTTTATGTATATGCTGATACTTTTAATAAATAAAAGAATTCATAGAAACATGACGTATGTTAGAATGGAACTAATTCTGCCTCATACAGCTATGTATTCCAGCAGCAAAGCTGTTAGGGATTTAATGACATTTAACATTAAAATTATCAAAATCTTCTTGGTGGAAGAATAGGAAATCAAATATTGTCTGGTTAATTCTCAGGGTCTTTGTGATGTAAAGTGTGATCTTTCTGTATGTTTACCATTGCCAAGACTGGTTACATGTAGTTTAGGATTACAGGACTCATTTCAGGTCGTGACTACAATGGAAGTTGCTTTTATTAAACCCAGCATAACTAGAAATATTTCCATAAATTTTCAAAATTGGTGAAAGAAGAGTCTGACTCTCAAATTAGAAGAATTTGAAATTAACAGCAAGTCCACTCAACAAAAGCTCTGCTGAAAATCAAAGGTAAATCTGAAATCTTATCTTTTGTTCTCACGACCTTATTCATATAGATGACGTGATATCATTTGTCTTCATTCCTCAAATTCATACTAATGCACAAAAATAACAAGAGACATATAAAATAACCAGAGCCCGTGGCTATCCAGTAATATTGCTAATTTTGAGCATTAAAATAAAAAAGTCAGATGGGTTAAGAACTTTGTTAAAATGGAGTAAAAAATATAAATAAATGGATTTAAAAAATTTTGTTCCCTACACAGCACAGATGTGCTGGCTACATCAGTGAGATATTTTGTTTGGTATGTTTTGCATAAAGTCTGCATTTTTCTAATGATTCTTGGTGGATTATTTTAGCTTTGCAACCTCTTCAAATAGCCTCCTAAAATGCTCCGCTAGAAAAAGGAGACTGTTAGTCAATAAGAAGAGCATTTCATTTCCTCATATAGTAGTTCCCTTGTATGTCATGGCTGGAGTTGCTAATGCTGACTCTTACTAAAATAAATCTTAGTTTTGCAGTTTAGCATATAATTTATATTAGCATATAATTTACGATGTTTGTCTGTTTAGTCAGTCTTGGGTTTTTAAAATTTTCTTAACATTTGCTTGAGCTGGAAAGGTTTCCACATACCAGTGTTCACAAAGTATGTTTTACTGTCTAGGTGCTGAGCTATTTTGGATTACAAAAGAAGTAATCTGAAATGAAAGCATCTGTCTAGAATCTTTGACAATAACTTCTCTTTACATGATGAGCTTTGAAGGAGAAAATATCCTTAGAGAATTCAGTGGAGATATTAATATATCAACTTAATTTTATTATTTCAGTTTGGCATCTCATTTCTTAAAACGTTGTATTTAATTAAAAGAAAAGTCATTATTTATAGTTCCTTTGCTAGATATAAAACAGAACTATTTTGCTAGCAATAAATTAATAAATATTTAGAATATATTTTTATTAGTACAGAAGAGGATTTATTTTTCACCAGCATTTGATTTAGGAAGTGTAATGACAAAGTGATTAAGATTGGAACTAGCTTTCCATTTAACAGTTGATTTTTCTGACTGTCCTAACATACCCATACTTACTTGAATTGGCCTAGAACCTGCTTATTTTTATAAAGACACAAATAACTTAGCAGTCCAGGGAAAATATGCCACAAAACCTTTGGTCTTCCTGCAATTCAAGGCCCACATATATATATATCACAAAAGATCGGGGAGTTCACAGCAAGCACATGAAAATTCCTGGTATGTAGAGTTGTAAAATGAAGACATCTTTGCATAAAGAGGAATCAAAATTTGCAAGCTTGAAAGGGCTGAAAGGGTTGTTTATTAATTTAGAGATGAGTGATGAATGGCACAGATCTGCAAGCATTATGCAATAGTGGGGGCGCTTGGATGTGATGACAGTAAGAGAGAATACACTGGTCTGGCTTATCTTTCAGTTTTGCTGCCATAAAAAGGTGATTTCTTTACAAAGAGATAGCTCTGCTCATTGCATCTCTATCCAAACTCATTGTGGAGGGAAGTCATGATTTAACTATAAAAAATTGGTAAATCAACATAAGAACCTCCCAAGTTTAACTTTGTCAGTCTATTTAAACAGACCATGCCTTTTTGATAAACTGTGATGTTGCTCATGCCCCTTTAAAGGATGGGCATTATGCAAAAATTTGAGTCCTTCTAATTATGCTGTTGAACAAGGAAAAATATTTCCTATGCTTTTTAATGATATTTCCAAAATCTCTTGTACTTTTTTTTATCCCTTCCTGTGAAAGGACACATTTTTTCTTAATGCAAACATTCAGAGTGTTACTATAGGCACTTTTGGATTATGTACAGAACTTGTGAGATGGTTCAGTAGAGTGGTGTAAGCCAGGAGGTAATACCAGAATTGTAATGCAAGAAACTTTCTTCTGCCAGATGGAGCTGTACCTTGTTGAGAGGTGTTTACAAGGCTGCTTATAGAACAGCAAATGGCTCTTGGGCCTTTTGAGTAGCTTTGGGACCAAAATGACCTGGTTAATCTAGCAATATTTGCATCTGTTCTGTTTGTTGCTGATATCACCTTTTTTTTTTTTTTTTAATGCTTGTTTCATTTAAGTTGAATTCACAGAAACATACATTACCATGTAAGTTGCAGGTGTATAAATTCATGTAACAGACGGTCATATGCCCAGGCTGTAGGAACTATCTATCAGTTCCTGAGGCTAGCACGATATTTAGTTGCTAATATGCTCTCGATTGCCAGGATTGTGAACTGAAATAGTCAAGGCAAAACCTTTCAGTATTGCAGAATATTTTCTGCAATTTTATTTTTTTTAATTGTTCTTTTGATACTAGTTCAGTTTTTGAAGACCAGTGTGTTTCTTCTGGTAAACACTTCATTTGGAAATATACTGTGCTTCTGGTTTATGTAATGTTAGTACAAGGCACAGTTA
This sequence comes from Hirundo rustica, assembly GCF_015227805.2. Classification (NCBI taxonomy): domain Eukaryota; kingdom Metazoa; phylum Chordata; class Aves; order Passeriformes; family Hirundinidae; genus Hirundo; species Hirundo rustica. The sequence continues at coordinate 85,833,897 of NC_053451.1, forward strand.
CTGTGCAGGTAAGTTTCTGTCCATGAGGATGGCATTAATGTGCACGTTCTCAACCCCTAGCTGCCTACTCCACCTGGGTCTGTTGTGCTGAGTTTTGCACTTGTTGATGCCACAGATACAAGTTCTTGTCAATGCCCACCATTGTTAAAAAGGCAAGGCAGAATAAAATACCGATCAAAAACATGGTACCTGTCCAGCCAACTTGTAGTCTGGGCATAAGATTGTTCAGCAGTAATGAACAAAGAAAAGGCTAGTTTAGGCTACTGAGGTGAGGTGTTTAACCTGCCCTGTACTTCCTGAGATGGGGGAAAGATGAGTAAGAAGAGAACTGATGAAGGGATTCAAAGAGAATTCTGCAATGACCAAACTTTTGGAGCTGGAGAATAATCCTTGATATTTTTTGAAGTCAAAGAAAACACCATTGAGAAGCTGAGACAAGAAAGCGATAAGTTAGCATTTTAGTTATGTGAATTGTCAGGAAAGAACAATTAAGCAGAACTAATCTGCAGTAGCTTTAGAAGTAACTTGAAATGTGAATCCAAATGGACTAAAATTATAGGCGAGGACAAGGAGTAAGTGATAATGCTATGAGAAAAGGAGATAAATGGAAATATTTGCAGGGGTGAAAAAAAGAATGGTGCTGGCTGGCATGTAGAGTAAACTGATAGTTAGACATCAGTAAAGACCTGGCAAAGGAGTGGACTGAACTTTGATTTGAAGAGAGTGAGGTTAGATTAATTGGAGGGAACAAGATCAGTGAATTGTCAGCACAGGAGATTTTGCTGAATTGCATGTAGTCCGTAGTGAAATTATCTGGAGTGAGAAGCAAGGGAAGTGGGAGAAGAGGGTCAAGAACAGGATCTCTGTGGCAAGAGGATACAGTGACATAGATGTGAAGAGAGATCGGTGGAAAACTGGAAGATGAAGAGGCCTCCAAGGCCAAGAATAGTACAGAATAGTACAAGAATAGGCAGACATGTCAAAACCAGTGACTTGCTGGGAGGAAGAGAAAGGAACATTGCTTCTAGTTTCATTTAAGAGGTCAGTGGAGGGGAGCCTAGTGAGAGTGATTTTGTTGGCAACAAAATGAAATGTTCTATTATTATCAAGTATTTTTAAAGTTTCTGTCACCGACAAGAAGAAAAAAAGGAGGGCCAAGCTTAGGCCTGAAATTAGGTCTCCTCTTGCTTGTAATAGTTTACATTACAACTTATTGAGGAAAATCCTATTTTTTGATATATATACACTAACACAGAGGAAAACTACATGACCTGCATTAGATTGTGGAGCTGACCCCACCAGATGTTGTGAATATTGTGCAAGATTTATGCTCTTAGTAATGAGAAATAGGCAGAAGGTAATGTATAACTTTCTCATTGGTGCCACAGAGATTTTTGACTTACATCATGAACTAATTTCCTTTCCCTGCCAGAAATGCATGTACATGCATACCAAGGAAAAGATTTATATCTGGTATACTGACATTCAAAAAGCTGTTGGTTTGGTCTTCAGTCACTTCTCAGGTTTACATGGCCTTCGGTGTTGTCTCATTGTTCTATTCATACTGAAGAATAAATATCTCCTCAGTTAAGTGATTACTAAGATTATCCCATGTTTTCAATATTTTACTACAAATCTGAGTGCATTCTTCTGACTCAAAGTATATTTAGTCAGTGTATATTCTGAAGTGCTAGCAATTAGTATGTCAATGCATAGAAGAATTTGAAACACTAAATACGTGCTGAAGCTTATCATTAAATAAATTACTTCAGAGACACTAGCGCAAGTTGTTTATTTCCATTGTAACTACCAGAACATGGTGTATTTTGTGTAAACTTAAGAATGTAGTTGCATTTGGAAAAAATCTTCAAATATATTTTTAGTCCTTAATAATTTCAACCAATACATGTCAGTAGTTCACTTGTTCTTTATATTTTGGCAGATATTATTCTTCATCATAAGAATAATTGGAGCTTTCAGGTACACTGATGGAATATTAAGTTTTGGCTTTGTGAGATTTCTGAACAGTATTTAGAATATGTAACTGTTCAGAATAAAAATTGCATGCAGAAATACTATCACTTTGAGCCATAATTATATCTTTTTCCCTACTCTAGTAATGTTTTTGCATTCAATAGGTATACATCTGAGTTGTAAACCGATTAAAATTTTGAAGCTTTGAACTTTGTTAGAGATAATTCATTAAGTCATACAGCTTTTAAAAATATTTCAGTAAATGGAACTTCATTTTTCTACATCCTATTAATGTCAGAAGTATATGCTGTGGTGGTATCAACAGCAGTCCACTAATTAAATCATGTTGAAATTTAAACATAAATTGTGATAATAATGTTTTCTTTTTTTAATAACTGTATTTTAGTTTTCTTATATAGCTTAACAATTCCTTAGAATTACATGAAATTTCAAAATGTATGCCAGACTTTAACTTCACATTTTTTTTCTCTTGCCTATTACCTTCCCACGCCTGTAAGCATTCTGATTAAATTGGAGACTAGAATTATATAATGGAAGCATATGCAAAGCTAGATCCCTTGCTCTGATGTTTCTTGATTCATATCAAGTTATCTCCTTGTAACAAGGATGTTTCAGAAAAATTAGAATGCCTTTGAAAAGCTTTTTGTTCCTGTCTTTCCATCAAAGCTTAATTTTTCCTCTGCTTTCCTGTACATTCATGTTGCTGTGAATGTGTCACTGTGTTTTCGTAACTTCTGAATGTGCTTATCAACTTCAAACACTCTTGGCAGGGGAGAGAATGGTGGGGATAGGGGTCTTGATTTCTCAAATAATTAAAATCCCTGAAATGTCATCAAAGCTGCTGGCTGGGAAGAGGAAAGAAACCCTGTTAATATTCTCACTGAAGGAAAGAGCAGTCTGAGGCCTCACTTCTTTACACACTGAAAAAATCCATGTAGGCGAGCATCATAAATTACAGAAGGTTTCTACCTAGACAGAAAGTCAATCAAGCTTAAGACACAAATAGATAGGAAATAAGGCTTCATTATTTTCTAGTGTTGATGGAGCTGTTTGTCAGTAAAGGCAAGATTCATCTCACTTCACTTTTCCATTCTACAGTGTTGATATCTTTATTTCCCTCCTTGGCTCTCACTGTAGTCATTGGAGAGAAACAGCTCTTGGAAGGTCATTCATTTCAGAGTACGAATCGTGTGCCCAGGAATGGGGTTTGCTCTCATGAAGAAATGGGAGAAGATAGTCCTGTTCCAACAAATTGTGTGTCCAAAGCGATGGATAAATGAGTTGGTGGGAGCAGGGAGGAAAGGCAGCTTGAGAAGGGAGCAAGTCCAGGCAAGCAGAGGTGATTGTAAGAAGAGAAAAATTAGTGAAGTGCTTGCACATTTACATGCTTTTTGTAATTTGACTTGGAGAGAGAAAAAGCCAGGCTGCCTTAACTGAGTTTCTGTTTCTATGCTACCCAGGAGACAGTAAAAAGTTCACAAACAGTTTTTTGTATTGAGCAACACATACTTAAATTCTCACATGTGTAATGTCTTATGTTCTGATATAAATTGGTGTTGTTTTCAAAAAAAATTCCAACTTTTTTCAACTTCATTCAGATTCATCAAATGCCAAGATTCTAGTTAATTAGAACATTCTCAATTTGATTAGACAGTCACTATAGTTGCTGAACAAGAGTGTTATTCAAACATTGTTGAAATTAGAAAGTGATTTTCTAATTAAATAGGGTAGTTTTACCAATTCTGCAATTACCAGAATTACTCAGTACTGGATGGAGAATATTTGCTTGGAGAAATTCTGTACCTCCAAACACTGTTTTGCAGAACAATTTGCAAGAGATCCAAACAAAAAGACAACTTAAAAGGCAGAAAGAGATATGAAATCCGGGAAACTCGGTGAACACTGTCAGTACGAAACTTAGATATATTTGCCATATATACCCTGATTAATAAGCTTTCTTATGAGAAAATATTATTTTTTCTGCAGCTAGAGTTTGCTTTATCCAATGCTTTGCCTGCCAAAGCATCATACAAGCATCTGGAGTCATATCATAATATAATTTTGCAGGGCAATTAATTTTCTCAAATAGTTTGATATTTTTAATAGAACTAGCAAAGTGATTTTCCCTGCTGTTAGATAATGTGTTAAACAGACTATCCTGGTGTGTCCCAGCACAATCAGAAGAAAGGAAGATTTACTGTTTACATTATTTTTATTATAATGCATTTGAATTTAGAGCAGCTCAAAGGAAGTAGTGCTTTTTAAGGAGTAGGAATTAGATTTTTATTTTCTTGTGTAAACTAGACACTATTTTTCACACAAAATTTGTGGTAGTATTTACTGTATTCCTTGCTTTTTTTCTGCTTGAAATTAGCAGTGAATTTTGATAACTTAAAAAAATAAAAAATCTTCCTGACTGTATTTACACTTTGGGGTACTTCATTAATATAAACAGCACAAGTAAAAAACTTGAATTATAACTTCCTGGTCATTACTTGCAGTTTTTCAGCTTCAGTGAAGGTTACTTAAATGGGGCTACTCTAAAGTTTAAAACAGAGAAATAGCAGCTCAATAGGCTAAAACAATAGTGGTTAGGAAATGAGAGTGGTTTTAAATTGATAGTGACTAAGAACTGCTTTTATGGGAGGAGGTACAAAACTCAGTCCCAAAAAATAAATAAAGTTTTGTTGGTTTAGGGAGCTTTCTTTGGGGGTGTTTGTTTGGTTGTTGGGGAGTTGTGTTTGTTTGTGGTTATGTTTGGGTTTTTGTTTGTTGCAAGGTATCTTAAAAGGTACCTGCATGTCTTAAAAAAGTCTAGTAAAAAAAAGGAAAGGATTATTCCTAGGAAAGTTCATAAAAGAGTGCTGGGCTGGAGGATTTCTGTGTTTGTTTTTTTTCCTCCTTTGTGGTACAGTTTGACATATATTACTAAATATTACTAAATAATTTTAAAAGTATTTGTGGGTTTTTTTTCCTTTTTATTTGTTTTTAATTAAGCCATTTGTTATTTTCTTTACTGCTTGCTGATAATAAAGGCTGAAAAAAATATTACAGGTTAAAAACTAAATGTCATCATATAGATGCACTGTTTTCCTAGTATTGTGGAAATTATCTAAAAAATAGATTTTCTAAAGGCAAAGAAAAAAAAATCAAAATATTCCACTCAATAAACACTCATATTCTGTCTCTGGGACTGTAAGGATATTAATACCTAGCTTGTTTCAGATTTTTTTTTTTGATAATGCCACATTAGAAATGCATTAAAGATTGTTACTGTACCTTCTCTTTCTAAGGCAGAAAATTCAAAACTCTGTTGACCTAAGCTGGAAAGGCTAAATTTGGAGAAATAAACTAACATGAAAAATATCTTAAACATATCTGAAAAAAAAAAAATATATGTTTCTCTGGTGGGACTTAGAAATGGTTCAGAATTACTTCACTACACTTAAACCAACTGTTTGACTGTCCAAGCTGTTCAAAGGGCCAAAAGAGAAAAGGATGAAGACAGGGGTACATGTAACCTGGATGTAAATTGCTGACCCAGGCCATCTCCTACATAACTCCCTTGTTAGTGAACTTCTATTACCCTCCTGTGTTCTGTTATCAGCTAAGTGTAGATCCATTTACATGCATTCCTGGAGTAGCAATCCTTTTCCACTGCAGAGTGGAGATGGGAGGAGGGAGGCAGAAATTAGTGTAGCAAGTGTCTTAGTTTTCTCCGACTTGTTGGAAATATAAGTATAGTTAATTATCTTATTTATTAGAAAAAAAAAAAAAAAATCCAGTGCTTTTATTTCTGTTTTCCCCTCATTTCAAACACTATTAACTCCTATTCCCAGCACAGGCCTGAGTAACACTCCTGCTGTTGTGGGTTAGATGACAACACCAGGGCTAATGTATCTTTCTCAAAGAAATTTCTGAAAATGTAGTACATTTTTAGGAATTGAGAATGGACTTTCTCAAAATCTGCCCTATCCGTTGGAAGTGCCTTAAGGCCTAAGTTGGCCATCTGTAATAATTAGACAGTGATGCTTTTGACTGATTGATAACAACATCTCTGAACTGCTCATGCAGCTAAGCCCATGTTTAATCGTCCTGCTGGTGGTACTTATCTTCCTCCCCACACCATACTTTTTCCATCTTCTCCATCTGTTAGGCCTCCTCAGGGTGACCTTGTTGTGCACTTCCAGTACCTGAAGGGAGCCTATGAGAAAGATGGATCGAGACTATTTACAAGACCATAATGGCTCCAAACAGAGCTCCAACAGTAGGCTTAGATTAGACTTTAGGAATCTTTACTGTGAAGGTGGTGAGACACTGGAACTGATTGCCCAGAGAGGCTGCAGATGCCCCATCCCTGGAAGTGTTTAAAGCTGAGCTGGAGGGATCTCTGAGGAACCTATTCTAGTGAGATGTTATTCCTGCCCACTGCAGGGGGGTTGGAACTAGATGATTTTTAAGGTCCCTTCCATCCCAGACCATTCTATAATTCTATGATTTTCTTTCATCTCATTAGAGATGTTCATGTATGTATATCTGTGACAATCCTGAGGGTATATTTATATATTATTTATTTTTTCTAATTCTTTTTATATGGGAGTTGAAACATGCTGTGGAATAGATACACTTAGAATAGGATTAGTTTAATTTAACCTTAGTTTGCCAGTACACTTAAAATTAGACCTGTTTATAGAAGTTTTCCTGGTAAAGAGCAGGTAAGAGCTCAGATCTGTGGCTTCTCTGGGGCAGAAAGGCCTGTACACTGTAGCGCACCATGAAGGCAATGAGGGCTTGTGAGGCTCCATCTGCCCCCCCATTTGCCTTTGGTTAACACTTCATGGTGGATGGCAGATAAATCTCCATGTGCAGCCTGCTGGAATGAAAGTCCATTCTCTGCTGTTCTCAGACTGTGCTGCCTGTAGCATAGGATTTGAGGTGGAAAGCTTACTGGCCTTAGATCATTAAAAGCCTTTTGTCAGGAGGCATCTGCTGAATTCATAATGAAAAATAATCATTAGTGCACAGGAAACATCCTTCTACTTCATTCAAAATGCAATTACATTGCTCCTTTGTCCTGGTGAACTTCTGTACATTAGTTCTCTGTCATTACATTGTGTGTCACTAGAATGGGAATCTCAAACTGGAGAGAAAAAGAGGGGAACAGCGTGGAATTTACTCCTTTATGTGTAACATCTGGCTTTTTAGCAAAGTCTAGGGCTTTTAAAATAGTTGGGTGTGCTCTGATGAAATTACTAAAGAATGGGCTGATTAATCTCTCCCATAAAATGTCATTTCCTTTTATCTTGTGCTTTAATCAAAATAAAAGAGTACATTTGGAAGAAAATAAAACCTAAGAAAAGTGCCCCAAGATACCATTTGTGAGGGTTGGGATTAACGACGTTAATGGAAATAACGTTCAAGCATCTTCCTTTCCTGAATCTGCGCTAAAAAAAAAAAAGTAAGATAATAAAGAGTTAGTAAAAATTATTTAATTTGAAATATTTTGGAACTAAAATAAATGACAGTAAATTTCTGTCATATCCATTATTTTTGATTTGTTTAGACCACATAAAAATACATTTTAGTCTAAAAAATGGGTAGATACAGTTTGTTTCAAAAACATGCAAAACATTCTATTTTATGCGGCATTTCTACAACAGAGGGATTTGAGCTATAAAAGGGTGTTTTAATAAAAATGTCCTTAAGCCTCGAGTTTGCTTTTTGCAAGGCAGAAAAGCATATAATTGTCAGAATTGAGTTTACAATATGTTAAATGTTTCATAAAATACAGAAACTGCAACTGCAAATATTGCAAAATCTATTTCAACAGTCCTAATGCATTCATGTTTGCACAGTAAACCTCACTAATTTTGTATAAATCTATCTCATTTAGAGAACGAGAATATTTGTATCAAAACCATTCAAACAATTCATGAGGACAAGTGCTGTCAGACAAGACATACTTCATTGATTTTCTCTTCTAGTTGGCCATGATGATTTTAATTTTCTTAATCTCAGACTCATAACCACACCTCATTACACAGATGTGTGGGAGAGGACTAAGTATGGCCTTCCCAAGAAGCTGAACCAATTACATATATTTGCGTTTCTTAGATTTTAGAATGGTGCAAAGGTTTCGTAACAAAACCAGAAGCCACAAATTGAGGATAAAATTTGTTTTAGGGTCCACATAAAAGATTGTGGAGAATAAATGCATCGCTAATATGTAATGATAGATCCAAGGATGACATGAAGTCACAAAAAGCACTAATAAATCATCTTGAATCTTTATGCTGCACTTTGTCATGATGTCGTTCTTCTTTAGTAAGGTATGAAGTGAACTTGTCTGTCTGTAGAGAAGGCATTCTTCTAATAGTCATCGAAACTTAGAATCCGTTAACTTGTAAAAGACCCTGAGCATTATCAAGTCCCACCATTACCCTAACACTGCAGAGTCCACCTTGAGGGATGGTGACTCCACACTTCCTTGAGCAGCCTGTTCCAATTCCTAACCACCCTTTCAGCAAAGAAATTTTTCTGAACACCCAACCTAAACTTTCCCTAGCAAAACTTGAGGTTATTTCCTCTTGCCCTATCACTCGTTGCCCAGAAGAGACCAATTGACACCTTGCTACAACCACTTTTCAGGTAGTAGTTGAGCAATAAGGTCACCCCAAGCCTCCTCTTCTCTGAGCTAGACAACCCCAACTTCCTCAGCTGCTTCTCACAGGACTTGTGCTCCAGCCCCTTCACCAGCTCTGTTGCCCTTCTCTGGACACGCTCCAATATCCCAGTATCTTTCTTGTGAAAATGAGGGGCCCAGAACTGAACACAGGACTCGAGGTGTGGGCTCACCTGTACAGGGGCACAATCACAGTCCTGGTCCTGCTGGCCACACTGTTTCTCTTACAGGCCAAGGTGCCATTGGCCTTCTTGGTCATCTGGGCACAATTTGGCTCATGTTCAGTGGCTGTTGACCTGCACTGCAAGGTCCTTTTCCATGGGGTAGATTTCCAGCTATTCTTTCCCAAACCTGTAGCATTGAATGGGGTTGTTTGACCAAAGTGTATGATGTGCATCTATCTAGGTGGATCCAGCCAGCCACACAAATTTTTCTGTATTACATTGGTCTTTCCAAGAAAAAAATATCACCACTAGTTCTGTGTGTTCAGGTCTATTTCTGTACTTGAGATTGTGTTCTTCCCTGGCTGTCTGCAGGATTTCACATTTTTCTGTCGGAATTGCATATTTATTTTTAAAAGAAAGGTCACCTAACCTTGTCTTGCTGATTTTTGAATGATCAATACAATATCTTTTTATCAGAAGTGTTGTGTTTTCCAACTTTTTTCATGTTTTTTCTTTATTTACTTTTTCATGGTTTTACTTACTTACTTACCTTTTCATTACCTATATATATGAATAGGTTTTGGATAATTATCAGAGTCACTTTTTCTGGAAGTCCTGTATTTAATCTCAGTTGTACCCTAGTGACCTAGAGAGAGGCTGCCACACAACACTGTATTAGCAGTCATTTGAAACTGCCAGGTGGAGCTGGCAGACCAACTGTTCTCTCAAAATTAAAGTCTGAAACTTTTCTTTCAGTAAGCAGAATTTTGGAAGGCCAAGGAAAGGTTCATTGTTTGTTCTGCATATAACTATGTTGATGTTACAGACAAACACCTCTAGGAGAATGTTCTAGATAGTGGGAGGCAAACCATAACACCTTTCTGTTTTCTGGTTCAGGATCTGATTTTCCCTATCTTAAGTTTACTCCTGGCAGTAATTCTATGGAAAATCTTGGCATAGACTCAGACAGAATATAATGAAAAATTATTATAAATTTAGCAAGCAGATGAAAATAGAATTATAGGTTTTGTCCTGTGTTTTAAATTTCACAGAAACACCTATGTATGGTAACGAGTAGGTGAGCACACTGTAATTTTTATGTAATTCCAGACTATATGAAATTCACAGCAATTTAATATTAAATTAATGATCACTTGCAGTTTTAGCCACCTGTTTTCTGAGCCACAATGGGTGTCTGGATTTGAAAGGGTCATGGGTATATGATAAACATTTTGAATATGATTTCTTTAAGCTGTTAAGAAAGTCCATACTTTCCTTTCAGATAAGCTGGATCAGTATGTCAAAGACAAGGAACGATGGAAAGGTTGATACAACTGAAATGATAGGACACTCATAAGGTAGTCTCCATTGAAAGAAAGGGAAAGAAGAAATAGGATGAATATTGTGATTATATGCTTTTGTTGAAGAGAAAATTATTTACTTTGCAAATTGAATCATGACATTTCATTAAAATGTGTAACTTTCCTTTGGTTCAGAACTAACCTTACATATGTCCTAAGTGTGCCCACACCTGAGTCTCTTTTTTGAGGCTGCTTTCAGAGACTTTTAGGTGTTCTTTTAAGAATGAGCCACGGTTATCAAAATTTCAGAGCAAAGCACTGCATACAGTGAAAGACTATCCAAGATGTTATGTTCTTCATTAAATATTTTCTGATGAGATGTCAATCTTCAGGTGTGCAGATGATGCCTACTTATCCTGTGTTGAATAACAGAGGAACAAATAAAAGTGTGAGAATCACAGAGTGGTTGAGGTTGTAGGGCACCTCTGGAGGTCTCTCTCAAGCAGGACCACTTAGAACCTATTTCCTTGGCCCATATCCACATAACTTTTGAATACCTCCAAGGATGGAGACTTCACAATCTCCCTGGGCAACCCATGTCAGTGCTTGGTCACCAACACACTAAAAAAGTCTTTTCTGATGTTCAGACAGAACTTCCTGTGTTTAATTTTGTGCTGTCTCTGGGCATCACTGAGAGAGGCCTGGTGCTGTGTTCTTTACACCATCCTTTCAAAAACTTACGTACATTGATGACTGAGCCTTCTCTTATCCAGGCTGCACAGCCCCAGCCCTCAGGCCTTCCCTTGTATGATTGATGCTCCAGTCCCTTAGTCCTTGTAGTCCTTCACTGGACTCTCTCCATTATGTCCATATCTCTTGTACTGGGAAGGCCAAAACTGGATCCAGCACTCCAGGTGTAGCCTCAGCAGTGCTGAATAGAGAGAAAGGATCACCTCTCTTTGACCTGCTGGTAATATTTTCCTAATGCATCTCAAGATACCATTAGCCTTCCTTGTTGCAAAGACACTGTACTTGTTCCTGATCAACTAGTGTCCACCATCTGTCCAGGCTCTGCCTGTTTCTTCAAAAGCTGAGGTTATAACTTCTCTAGAACTCGCAACATGAAACTGATACAAATTGAGAAAAAGCAAAATTAAAGGCTACCAGTTGAATTTAAATTGTGCATTAAATTGCAAATGAAAGTAGGAGTAGAAGTTAGCTTTAACTCTTTTTAGCTCCTACTCCTGTCTGCCGCCAGTCCTCTTTCACTGCCAGTGGTTTGGTCTTGGGAGATTTCTGCTGTTGTTTTTCCTTTGAGAATCCACAGAAGGTTCCCCATTTCTTTGAAGACATGCTCCTTCCACAGATTTCCCCAAGGATGCACAGGCTGTGCAAGCTGTACACAGAGACAGCATGAGCTGTCAAAGAAGGTAGTGCCTGTAGGCAAGGTTTTCATGCATGAGAACGTCTTTTATTTTGTGTCCCAAATCATGCAGAACAGGGCAATGAACCTGGGTCTTATACATACTGGATCCTGCTGGCTCTTGAAGCATCACAGAATAGAGCTGCAAGACAATGTAGGAGATCAGTTTGTTCAAGAAAACTCAATTCTGACCCCAAAGAGTTCACTATTATTATTAAGCAAATAATATTGAATAAACTTATAGCCTCAGAAAACTGTAATATTCCCTTCCATAGAAATGTATTAAAAATGGAACTTATTCCCAGAATAGTCATACAGTGCTTTGCTTTTCTCCAAGTAAATACGGGGCCAGAAATCTTGCAGTGAGACAGAATTAGGAATATCTAGGTAATATCCAGTGAAAGCGTTCACTTCTCTTGCCAGTTTTATGCCCACAGTTGACTCCTGTTACATATTTCACACTTACCTTCACAGAGTTTCATTTTGTTAATTTCAAATTCTTATTTTGATTTGCTAAGAACTTGCTGAATTCTGTTCTCCACAGAGTCTGATCTCTCCCACACTGGGACAATTTGCAAGCTTTTCATTACTGGATCACTAAAGTTATTAATAAGTAAAATTTTGTCCAAGACAGATCCCCGGGGCTCTCACTTGAAAGATTCTTGCTATCTCACACTGAGCTAACATCTGCTTTTTGTGTATGTTTAGGCTGGGCGATTTCATTTAGATAGGAGTTTTACATGTAAGCTTCTAATATGAAGAGGAGGAGGGGAAAAAGAGGGTGACTGCTAAATCCTGCCATCCCTCCCTTCCTTGTATCTGACCTTGCTTCCTCCCTGCAGTGGTAAACCCTTCCTCAGCTGGCTGTAGAGAGCCGAGATGCACCTTTTCAACCATGCAGGCTCCGTGTATATCCCTGACTGCAGAGAGGAAGAGACAAGGAAAGTGCAGCGCAGGATGCAAAAATGTATTTTAATGCCAAATATGATCCTTAGTGTTACTTATGAATCTGAAGTTTTAGAACACAAAAGGTTTTGATAACTTCTAAACTCCTTTTCCCTGGAGAACAAATGGACGACATGGTCCTTTTTGATTCCAATGGGTATGCTGGAAGTAAGAGTGGCTGGAAGTAATTTTTACATTGTTTAATATGCGTTCTTGGACTTAATAGAGAAAATATTTGTAGCCATACATTGTGTCATATGTGGCCTGGGACAGGAATTTTATGTTCCTTGGGGAGGAGCAATGGGTGTTGTACATAGCATGATCCCATGATACTCAGGGAATCGATAAACTCTGCAGTAACTAATACTTACTGACTGCATTTCTCTCCTTTCGCTCTGGTACACAAATTCCACATTGAATTTGATCCAATTACATTAGTGCTCAGGCCAGCGAGCCTGATATTCAGACCTCAAGTTGTGGGGTAATTGCCCATGCAATGAGAATAACAATAAAAAGCTTTGCAATTCTGCCCTATGCAAGCATCCACACTATTTGCAGTGAGGTTCCTCCCCAGGCCAGCTGCTTCTGGCTCCAACTACACATTCGACTGGCACGGTGACAGTGGTGGTATGATCCCAATTCCTGCATGTGGCCCTGTCTAATTAATCCATTTTCTTGCATATGCCTCCTCCAAGTTTGAACAAGCCTTTTTGTTCTCTTTTCAGTGGTCAAGTAGCCCTTGAATCTTTTTGGATCCCCTTTTTTCTTCCCCTTGCCAGTCTTCACAAAGGCATCATGTTGCCATTCATTGCTGAGCTACTGTGCATTCTCCAGGGAGGTTTTTTTAGGCTGCATTAGTACAGATTAAGATCTGCTCTGTCTCCACTCCTCCCAGTGCCAGCTCATTGCTTGCCAACTGCAAGGTCAAGAGACCTATGTTTTCTGTCAAACAGCAGCCACTGCTCTTATGAGCATTGTAGCAATCTCCAGCTCATCAGCCTGTCATGTAGATGGAGCCATAGGGAACATTCATTAAATGTACTAAAGGATGTAGTAGGGGGTTTTAGACACCTATTTTATTCCTAAAGCCATTTCTGAGTTTGGTGTTTGGTTTTTTTTTTGTCCTATCAGCACACTTTTATCTGAGATGAGGAAATGCCACAGATCAGTTCTGTGAAAGAGCTGACCAGTACCAGACTGGAAAACAACACTTCTCTGTAGTAAATTCATGCATGTTCAAAACAAACCCTTCCATCTCCCAAAAAAAAATCCTCCAAATACATTTCAGACTTTTCAGGAAATATTTGAAAGCTGTGACAGTTCTCTAACCCTTCCTAGCAATACTTCACACCTTTCACCATTCACCTCTTGGACAGAGCTGGCCTTTCTCTCTACTTTCATTTTTCTTTTTTCTGCAAGTCCAAATGGCAGTTTACCATTAATGTTTTCAGAGCCAGGAGAGCAATAATGATGCCTGATGCCAAAATGGCAGGAAAGGCCAGCACACCAGGTCCAAAACCCTAGAGAGATGGAGGAGAAAGCCTCTAGAGCCAGGCATGGGGGCCTCTGGGGCAGTCCTTCAACTCTCCTTCTGAGGCAGATCTTGCAGGTGATATTGGGTGATGGACCGAGGGACACTTGTACACAAGAAGAAAGGCCCACTTCTTCAGAGGGATGTCAGAATGACTGTCTCTTAGTACTCTCTGTCATGGCAGAGTACACTCAGTACACTCAGTACTGAGTACACTCAGTAATGGCAGAGGGGAAAAGGTTTGAGTAGCTTCCTATGGGCAAAGTAAGGCAAAAAGCACAATTAATATATCCAAACATCTAAGTTGGTCTTAGTTCAAAAAAAAGAATTAATAAAATGCTGAACTTCAAAGAACATTGCTGTGCTTTTCTGAGTTTTGTGGAAACTCTTGTCTGAATCTGTCAAAAGAAAGTATATAAGGGTATCATTTGTATAAGGCATAATAATTTCTCAGCTCTTCTTGTGATTTTAGTAACATAAAACAAATGAGTGTGACCATGGCAGTGGTTTTTCACTGGTATCATACAATAATGCTTTCAGAAAACTTCTTTCACACATCTGAAAGACCTACAGATTTAGTCATCAGGACTTGGCCAACTCCACAACATCCTTTTCACTTGTCTGTCCCTGCTCTCTGTATTTGTCAGTGTCTTTCTAAAGAGAGCTATTAAATCTAGGTGTTGTCTGAAAATCTTTTCCTGTGGTGAAAAAGAGACAGCTTTTTGGGCAGGACAGAAAACTTTCAGCAATTTTACAAGTGCCTGGGGTTTATTTCCAACAGTCTGTTAATACAGAAGTCTGTTAGACTTGGTGAGAGGTATGGAAGAGGACTCCTAGTTGTATGTGACTCAGATCAACAGGGAAAAAGTTTAATGGGTTTGATCCATATATTTTGTTACAAAGTGGGTTTGATCCATATATTTTGTTACCAGGACCACACACCTAATCTGAAGGGATGCACACTTGAAAATCATTTCTAATGCTGCATAATTTGTAAGAATTGTTATTTTACCTGTATAATTGCATGTTGTGTGAATGGAAAAAAAACTCTGAAAAATGCCAAAACAACAAGGCATGCAAGATTCTGAGACAATGTAATTTGGAAGAGATGTTCTGAAACCAATGAAACTATGTGAACTTTGACCTCGTATTTCTAAGGTTGGAGGTAGAAATGTGTGCTTGAATATTAGACTGTTATGTGCTCAGTACATCTCTGCTTTTGGTATAACTATAAGCATATTATTCACTAGGAATATGTAGGATAATTTAAATATCTTTTTTGTAAATTGGTTGGAGAACAAACTATAGTATCTTTATTAATCTTTATTTTATTGTTGTTGCAGGTTAGGTTTCCCCATGATGATCGTGTCCTGTACCATCGGGATGTGCTATCTTCTTGTTGCTCATGTTGTAGTAGGTTGGAACTCATAGTAATTTATACTTTCAAAACTCAGATAAGCTTTCTCTTTCATTTAGTTTATATCAGAATGCTAAGAGCACATATGAAAGGAAAAAGATGTGTAAAACCCCAACATATGGTAGCAATCAAAATGATTGTTGACATAAACATCAGATATGGTCATTCTTAACCTTTTGTTTTATGAACAATATGCAGAACTAGACAATCAAAATTAAAAGAATGCATATATTTCATTATGAATGCAATTAGTGTGCAGATAAAAAGGAACCATCTCAAGGGGATATGCTGTGCCTGAAAGTTTGTATTGACACAATCTGAGTATAGTCACAGATGAAAAACTCATTCACAATAGCAGATGTTCAGTAATTTCTTTTTAGGGCTTCATTTTTCTTTGTCAATATATTTAGCTATTTGTATGAAAGTAACTAATATTCAAGTTGTAATAATTGACAGTTAAGCAGAAAATCTGTACACTGATATGAAGGATGTATCATTATCTACATTAAAAATAAACACATGTCCTGAAAATGTGCTGTGAAAGGAATTATTATTTTGGAAGCAGTATTGCATTCCCAGTGGCTTTGTTTTTTTCATTTTAAAGCTCCTAAACCATGTTAGGAGCTTATTAAAGCTACTTCTATTTATTTTTTCGTAAAATTAACTACTCTTCTTACAAAATGATGAACAAAAATAGAGATAAAGCATCAGACATCTTCCATTTAGTCATTAATTCCCTTTTGTGAAGGAGTACTCTAAGTATTTTAACAGGTTAATACACTATATGGAAGAATGAGCTCATACTTTGGTTGTGATTTCTGGAGATAATGTTTTAAACCACATATATTATTTTGTATAATTGGCTGCCACAACAGGTCAAAATTGTCATTATGAGTACTAAGCCCTGTGAAGTATTCAAGAGCTCAGTTCCCATCTTCTAAAACCTTGGTGGCTTTGGTCTGAAATGGCCAGTAATGGTGAGCGTGTTTTATCTTGAGTCAGGGAAATTGGCAACCTGGTGGGTGCAACTCAGGTGGATGGGGTTGAATTTCAGGAAGCCAGTAGAGATGATAAAATGTGTCTTTCCCTTCTGTTTAGTCCTTCAGATAACCAGGTAAGTGAGAAAGAAACAATGTCTTCTCAGCCAATAATATTCATACATCCTGTTTCACTCGTATATAGGTTGTATCCCTCACCAGGATTTAAGTGTGAAATGTGGTATTAAGAGGCCAATGGAAATGAGGCACAGCACCCACTCTAAGCAAGGGCTGCCAGCCCTCCTAGCAGGTTCAGTGATAGCAGAAAAAGTGCGTGGAGCTGGAGGGGAAGAGCTGTCTCCACTGATGCCAGACCTCTCACCAAAGACTTCCATCCCCACCCATGCTCAGCCCCCTGGGTCAGTGAAGTGTCCTGTGATGTGGCTGAATCTTGCAACATTGCTGAGAAACCTCGGGGTTGTGCTAACAGTGACCATCTGTAGAACAGAAGATCTTCTTCCAGAACCAGCATAGCTTCCATTTCCTTTTATAGATCTAGAAAAGAAAAAAACAGCAAACCAAAAAATCCCACAAAACCAATAAAAAA
Organism: Hirundo rustica; assembly: GCF_015227805.2. NCBI lineage: Eukaryota > Metazoa > Chordata > Aves > Passeriformes > Hirundinidae > Hirundo > Hirundo rustica. The sequence continues at coordinate 85,850,939 of NC_053451.1, forward strand.
ACCCCATCAAACCCCTGCGAAAAATCTGGATCAAAACAAAGACTAAACAATGATCCTGAAAGACACTCCTTCAGACAGTTTTTCTGCAATTGAATTTGGCCTGTCTCACTCTCCATGTCAAGAGCATTTTACTATGTAATAACTGGAATTCTGTTTCAATTAAACAAACATTTATTTTAATCAGCTTAACATTGATCTCTGGTTAAAAATAGTCCCAGGGTATTTTATAGCCTTCAGTATTTTTCACAATGGGGCAATATTGGTGCAGCCATTGACTGCAGAAGAACTGTTGTATTAAGCCCTAGAAAATGCAACATCAGCTTCTGCTAAAACAAAATTTAAGGGTTTTTTTTCTTTTCTGTTCCATCAAAACACCATTTGCATGTAAGACTATAAAAATGAGACTATGGTCATGCAAAACAGTGTGCTAATTATTTTTAATTGTGCTTTGTAAGGAATAAAAAAATTAACTAAAACCATATCCTGCTTCTGAACCCTTGAAACTTTCCTGCAAATTCTGACCAAATTGTGCTAATAATGCAATCACACTAGCTAGCAAAAAAAAAAAAGCATGTTTGCATATACATTTTGCTGGAAGGAGGAAAACAGAAATGCAGTAAATGATATCCACTTACTTATGTCAGTAAATACTTCTGAACACTTCAGTGCAAGAGAGATCTCTCTGGCTTCAAAGTGCTTCATCAACAGGACTAAAATGGTATTTTCTTTCTGTTATGTTACTTGTCCTGTCAAAAGAAGACAAGTAATGCACAGGGAATACAAAATCATGTTGATAACACTTTTAGGTGACCAAACTTGAGTTTATTCTGCTTCAAGAATTTTTTTTAAATGACATATTGTTTTGCTGAGCATTTTCCTAATGGAAACTGACTTTCCTTCCTTCAACAATATTTTTTCTTCTTTTGCACAACCAAGAGCTCAGTAAGACCTTAAATGAAAAAGCAAATTGTAAAAATAAAATAAAATTATTAGTTTACACGGAGCTTTATGTGAGTGTAATGAAAATTACCCAGGTGCTTCAGATAATTTCAAGGTAATGAAGTACACTTTTCACTGCCTTCCATTATAGCTATCAATGTAATCTGCACATCACAAAGGCACAGTTACAGAGGCTACATCCTTGACAAAACTTGCGTGCAAGATTCCATAAAAATGGATTGGATCTGAAGACTGGGTGGCAGTTACTTTTCCAGTGAATTTCTCTCTAAATAACTAAATAAAATATTAGTTAAGTAATAAATAACGTAAAAGTGTATTATCTTTAGTATGGTTGTGGCTGATCTCAGAGGATGGTTTCCTCCTTTTCATTGACATCCCATTAGACTGTTTGGTGATGTTTGCTTTAAGACATATAGTAAATATAAATATATGATTCTCTGAGGTCTATTTGCCCTTTCTGAGCTGTGTAAGGTGCAGTAAGACAGTAACATATGAATTAGAGCACCATCAGGCAACGTAAACCATGCCAAGTAAAAGAAACTACCTTCAGTAGATAAGCAAGGCAGACACTGAAAGCAAGGAAAGAATCAAGAAAATACTTGAGCTTCACCAAATAGTGAGCTATTAGCAAAGAATAACACTGAGAGTGGCCAAGGGTCTGCTCAGCCCAGCATCTGCCCCTGGCAACTGGGCTTAGCAGTCACCTCTTTCAAAGAGAGGAGCAAAGATAAAATTGCATTCTCTGTGATCCAAAAATTCTTGAATGAGAGACAGCACCTTTACTACATTACAGCCGATATACTGTGCTTCCACAAATTTATCCAGCTCCTTGCTGAACCTCTGTGAATTCAACTGTCTCAAGGAGTTTCACAGATAAAATATACACCATGGAGAAATTATTCCAGATATTTGCTTTGTACCTGTCCTTTGCTAATTTATTTTTATGACACTTCTCTCCCAATACGTTTCCCAAATCTTTGGTTGCCATCTTTTTTTGAATCGTGATTCTAAATATCTATTTTCAGCCTGGACATCATAGTCTATTTGTTCAGTTGCTACAAGGAAATTGTATCTTTTCTCATCCCTTCACCTTCCGAAATTTCACTATGGCTTTTTTCAGTTGAAAATGTGAGATGTATCAACACTAGCCAAGACACCATGGATTTACACAGCAGCCTTCTTATGTCTTCCGATTTTCCATTTTTTTCCAAAAAATTGTTAAGATCACTTCTTGGACTGTATTGACAAATAAACTGAGGAATATATTTTTATAGAAGAACATCTTACAATAACAAGCAGCATTTCCTGAGTCATAATTATTAGCTCACATTGTTTAGCATGTCAGTTAAGGTCAATTTTGCTCCTCTATCTACATTACAACTGTCCACAGTGAATATCATAGAACAGTTTTTCCCAGTTGTTTACTCTTGCTAGGGTTTCTTGAAATTCTTTACTATTAATTGTGTTCTTCTGAATAAACTTTAGACTTCCACATTTAACCTTTTACTTCAGACTCTAGACCATTTAAAAATACGTTGACCATTGCAGAGCCAACCTGATTCCCTCTAGAGCTTCATGGAAGGGCCATACACATTATACTGTGGTAGTTTAAAATTTTTAAGAGCTGCTGGACTGGATATATTTAAGCTCTATAGTAACTACAGGTCAAATAAAAATGACTTTAAGAACTGGAAATGTTTTCCTCTATGGCACAGTGAGTTTATGAGAACCTTGTTAGCAAGATGTTACTGAGGTATGATTCAAAAAATGCTTCTCAATTCTATTAGAATAATAGGACTAAACTGTAGAATTTAGAAACAGCCAACTGTCTTGAGAAAAATATTATGATTTATTCTTTGAGGAATAAGCCAAGTGAAGATCACAACTATAAAGGAAACTTGCTTAATTGCACAGGTTGTTTCACAGCTACTACTAAAAACTTATTTTAGAACATGATAAAACTTCTGGTACCATGTCTTCATTAACACGAAGTCTAGTCCTAGAAAGCAATTCTGGTTTTCTTAATAACAGTTAAAATAAAGTGTATTATTTCTAAGGCACTAAATTTAAAAGGTATCAAAAGAAATGAAAGTTGCTTGACCATCCAGGAAGAGAAAGGTCTCATCTAAAAAGTCAATTATTGTTTACAAAGTATTTGCAGAAATTGTCTTCAGACAACGGGCACTGCAGACTTCCTCCAGTGACTCAGCATGATTTCAGATTTAGTATATGGGAACAGGTCCAGGAATAAAAGGCTTCTATTTCCTGCTGTGTTGCTGGCTTTCCATGTAACTTCTTGTAGTCAATGGATTTGTTCACGTGTTTGTTTCCTGAATGCATCCAAATTTCTGAAGTGCTTAGTAAGGATACTTTTTCTATATGGATGCTTTGGGTTTTGCAAAAGAAATAAATATCATTGAATACATACTAAAATATGCAGTTATATGCAAACACAATCTATTGTTTTAGATACTTATAAAAATGTGGAAACATCAGTGTAACATCAGTGTAGCTCTCAGATGGTTACTCCCTACATTTATCTACATTAAAGAATTCATAGATTCCAAAGAGCAGAAAATCAGTGGCACCTGAAATAGACAGACAATAAATATGCTAAGCATAAGCCACTGTGTTTTTTCCAATGGGATGCTAGGAAAATGATTGGGAACCAAATAAAAAAATGAAATAGCTGAAGCATTAAATTAATATTTCTCAAGTGAATTTATGATAAGAAATCCTAGCAATTCAGAATAAGTGCTAACCAGCTCAGATGAAGTCAGCATGTGAAGATCTGAGCAATTTATTAAGGACAACTGAAAATCAACAAGTGTTGCTGATTTATTGAGAGGAGGATTAAAATCTTCCTCCAAACATGCTCTAAAGGGAGAGGATGAGAGAGAAACCTTTCTTCACACATTTCTTATTAGGACAAATAAGATTAGCAACATCCTGGAGCTACTCAAAATAATAAAAAAGCAAAAGGGGTTTTGCACTATGTTTAAAGTTGGCCACATGCTGTTATTTTCTCTTTTCAGGTTGCTGTTGCAGCTTTGATAGGCAGCAGTGATTTATTTGCAGTAGTCTCAGTTAGTGCTTTGCCTAATGAATCAGTAATGGGAAAAAAAGCTCTCTCAAGATGTGGTCTTGACCATCATTACTATTATCCTGGCTGGAGTAAAAGACTTGCTGTTATTTTTAAGAAAATCAACACATACTGGTTTGTCCATGGTGTGTGAGCTGCCTAAATGTACAAGATAATAGAAGTAAGGTTGCTGCAGAGCGCTACAACAAGAGACATAATCCAGCAGAGAGCTGCAGATTTTTCTTTTTTTTCCTGCTTCCTTTCATGCCTCTTTCTTTCCTCTTGCATTTATTGTCCGCCAGATTTTTTCCTTTCATACACATCTGCTATTTTAAACCTTATTCCTTGTTCATTCACACCCTGTTTGTCAAAAAAACCCCTTATTTGTTTTTCCTGCTCCACCTTTCTCTTGATGGCCTCTCTCTACTTATCCTTAATAAAATTTATGAGAGAGAGAAACCCCCTCTTACTTACAAACAATTTTAAGGAAAATAGGGGGAAAGTTTATTTCCTAATGTCAGTGATGTGCCTAGCCTCCTCCTATATATTTTATACATACACTTATTCTACTTTCCACCCTATAACCACTTGTGTGTGTTTCAAGCATTGGTCATGCAGACCACTACAGACACGGTATTGAAGTAAAAAAAATCATAGCAAGTGTGACACTGCTGGGGCTCATGGATATAAATTGAAAACTTAAGGTTCTCTTCTGCTTGACTCAGAAGTGTAAATGGTTCAGGATATTTTGTTTCTCTTTAGCTTTCCTGAATTCACTTTTGAACTCAGATGGCTACAGATTATAGTCAGTGAGCTTATTTATTAACCTATCAGAGCACCTAAAAAAAGAGAAACCTGTGGAGTACATATATATTTTTTTAAGGTTTTATAAATAAGGAGAAACTTACCAGCTAGGTAGAAATATATCAAACTTAGTGCTGCTAATTTGATTATAGCACATAAATTATTAAATTTTGATCTAGATTTTTAGTGGTGGTTAAAGCTGTGAGCAATGAAATCTAATTCATACATTCTCTGCCTTAAAGGTATGTGCATTTCCACAGGCAAACACATGACTGTTTATTTTTAAGATCTAGTTGGAAAAAACAACTTGGGGGATTAATGGGGGCAAATACTTTGAACTCAGAGAAAAATGTTTGTTTGTAGATCTACCAGCTCTGGTCCCAAGCAGTGTGACTTGACTGGCAATAATTTATGTGAGGAATTTTTATGACCTGACTTTGTGAAAATGGGAAGAAATATTAATGTCAGGCTGAAGTAAGATATGTATAATGTATGCTGAGTTTTTTTACCATACCAGCTGAAGTCAGTGAAGAGTCCAAATGTAATTACTTGAGCTCAAAGACCTCAGTTAACTACTACATATGATGTAAAGTATGCACATGCACAACATACATGGTGACTGCAAGCAAAATCTCATCAGGATTCATTCCAGATAATAAATATTGTCATTATAGGCACAGTTTTCAGTGTTGCCAGTAAATAAGGCCACTTGACAGTTCAAGATATTTGTCGAGAACAAGATTAAGAGGAGATGAATATTAAACACATAATCACACAATCCTTTCTCTTGCAATAAGATACATCCTGCATTCTTATTTCCACTGTCAGACTGGAAGAATAAGTACGTGGTTAGATTTTCTCCAAAGCAGGTTAGAGCTGGAAATTTGTTTCTAGACAAGTACTCCAAATTAATGTAAATATTCTATGTTTACAGAAAATGGAAATATTTTTTTGCATTATAGTTGCTATAAACACCTCTAGATAGCAACAAAATCCAGAGAACATCTGTTCCATATACTACATTTAAACAGACTGGAGATTTTTAAATATTTAAATTTGTAAATATTTACATTTTAGATTTAGCATTTGTTGTAAGAGTGTTTGAAACATTTACACTAAATATAATTAAATTTGATAACTGATATAATTAAATCTTGCATGATTTTTCTGTTGTCCAAGTTAGGAACAATTTTTCTATTTTGTTGCCCGTGCAAAATATCTGTCAAACTTGGCATCTTTGTAAAGGAAAAAAAAATTAAGAATTAACTGGTCAAAAAATTCTTCTATTGATGAGATAGATATATGTAGATAATGTCCATAATTGCTGCACACACAAATATTGAAAGAGTTTGCAAGGAAAGCACTCAGGAGAGGGAGAACACCAAAATAAAAGTTACACAACCAAGCATAGCTTTGTTCCTTGGTGTTTTATAGAAAAAACAGAGCCTTGTGCACCATCTTTGTGTTAAATGGCTGCATTCATTGTCTTTGTGCACTGTTGCCTGCAGAAGTCCTCCTTGGATTTCAAATGTCTATGGGTTTTTGTTTTCCTGTTTTAATGATTAGTAAAGGTATCACAGAAAACCGGACCTCATACAAAGCTCAGGTAGGTTCATGTGAAACATATCCTCCCAACCTGATGTATCAAGCATATGTTCACCAAAGAAAGTCCTAAATTTGGGAAAACATTTTTATATAGAAGTATTTAAATGCTATCTTGTTTCTAAAAAGCATCTGTGTTCTTGAATGGTGAAACTCTTGCTTAACGGCTTTTCTGAACTGGGGCTTAGATTGAATATTTAAGGTTATTTATCTTGGTTCTATTACTCTGACCTTCATGACTTGGAGAAAGGGAATGGGCTTGTCCCTGAAAAAGTTCTGAACAACTGAAATGTTTGTCTAAAGGCCCTGTTTCTACATGCAAATCTGAACTTGGAGGTTTACAATATGATGTGTCCCCAAAGGGCAAGCGTTTAATAATGCAAACCTAGGCTGCTGAGAAGTGGGAAGAACATCCGTATTTATATGTAGAAAAGCCTTCATAAAATCTTCAGAAATACATGGGATTAGTGGCAATGAGGACAGGGAGGCAGCCAAGTTTCAGGGTGTCTGAGAAAGTTAGACTTCTCAAAAGAAGTGCAGCTGAGGATAACAGGTTGTCTGATGAAGACGGTATTCTTATATGTTAATAGGTTCTGTGCTAAAACAAAGTCTGCATTAAAGTCCTTGATTTTGTAAACAGGCTGTCAACAACACTTTTTATGTATTCACATTATGTTTTGACTTATTATTCTTGTAAAACTGATGCCAGTTTGCATTATGTTTGATTGTGGAATGCTAAACACATTTCAGCGATAGAACATAAAGGGATTAATGCCGTTTTCTCCTCTATAAGGCTAAGCAAAGCATTTTGTGTACCACAAATACACATTTAGCTTTTCAATATGCTTAAAAGTAGAAGTCTCTTAATGGCAGGAGGTAAGCAGCACTGAAGACACTATGTCTCGTATTACAATTCAGAGGATGATAGAGAAAAGGGATGGCAAGAAATTTTATGCAGCATTTTATGAGAAATGAGAGTTTACAATCTCCATGCCATTAAACACAGCAGTTAGAATCAGACCTACTCTCTTTTCTACATTTCTGGTTATTTGGTGCCTGGCAGCTGGGTGTGAGCTTTTCACTCCTGTTGCAGTTATCATCATTATGTCTCGGGAAGGTGAATTAATCAGGGATGCTTCAAACAACACAATAGTGATATCTACTTTTGTAAATGAAAGATGACAAAACTCAAGGAAGGAAATTAAAGGAGAGGTGATTTCTTCAGCCTTGCTCATAAGGCAAACTTACCCCTGAGGATGGAGTCATTGATTCTGACATTAGACATGTCTGCACCTGTATTCTGATGGCTCCTTCTCACAGAAGATCTGCTTTAGGACTGTGCAATGGATTTTCCTGGGGTGAAATGGAGAAAGAACTTGGACATTGTCATTGGCAGGCTGTTCAAGAACCAATTCTGACTAGGAGCATGAAAATAACACCTCCCCTGACCATCCTGCGGGTCACAGATCCCAGTGGCTTCTTAGTGCAGCTTCATTTCACAGTGAGTCATTCTGTTTTGCTGGAACTTTATGATTAGTCATTGCCTTCAATGAAAACATCTGCTTGGGGCAGCCAAGGGGGCCATTGCAGGACCAAAAGCAAAAAACAACAAACACAAAAAAAGCTCCCTGGAGAAGACAGATGTAAGAGAAGCACCAATAAACTCCTGGGTGCAGAACTATCTCTTTCTTTCCTGGAAAGAAATTATTTGCATCACTTTTTTCCTGCTGGTTCTGTGTTGTTAATGAAGTCATAGAGGCCAGTGGAAGTGGGATGAGGCTTCATGGCTGTAAGCAACTGTCACCAGTAGAGTCTTGTAAGGTTTTTTCTCTCCTGCTGCAACTGATATGCAATTGAACTGTTGGAGTCCAGGGCATTCCTTTTGTTGTCCTGGAGGGTCAGGGACCTGGGCAGGGGGGTCTGGGACCCCAGCCCAGAGCCCAGGGCTCAGAGAGACTCTGGATTTGATTTCAGTCCATGGGAGAGGCTTCTTGCACTGCAGGAAGCATTGCAGGCCACAAGAGTGTGAAAAATAGTAGTTTAGTATATCACAGGGTGAAAAAACAGTGGGTTTGGGATTCTTGGCATTGGAGTGAATGGGGCAAGATGGAGAATTTAGGGCGTTGTCTCCTTCTTCTTCCTTCTTGTTCTCTCACTCCATTTCTGCAGTGATGTTGGCACAAAGTAGTTAGTGAGGATTGGGTCAGAGTAAAGATGACCTTTTTAGTAATAGTGATAGACATTGGTAAGAAATAGTAAATAAAGAATACGTAGCAATTAGTATAAAAGATAAGGACAGCCCAGAGACAGGAGGAGTCACCAGATGTCCGAGCCATGGCAAACATCCTTTGGACACTGAGAAAATTGTAAGATAAGAACTAATAAATGAAGCATGTAACCTTGAAGACTCCGTCTTTTCCTGCATTTGGCACAGAGCTTTGCAGAGGGCCAGAACTCTAAAGCCACCTGAATGCCGGGGAATTTAAACTCCTGAAAAGGAGCCCCCGACACTGAACCACAACTAAAAAGCCTGCAGAGTACCTTACAGTTGTTTATGGCATTGCAAACACTGTTAAGTGAGATTTAATAATTATTTTGTGAAAGTATAGGTGGTTGTGGAAAGAATTCTATTGTCACCCATTAAATCTTGTACATAATTGTCTCTTTCTGTGTGGGCATTTAGGAACCGGTCAATGTAAATAGTAGATAAAGCCAAGAAGGTGTGAAAGAGAGAGAGAATCCTGTGGTATAAGGATGGTCCGTAGCCTATGCCCATGTCAAGTTTGGAAATAAGCCCAGCAAATGTAATATGCACAAATGAGTATGAGCTGGGTAAATAGTTTTGAGGTAGTACTTTCCTTGCACAGAATTTAGTGCAATCCCTACCTCATTGTCATTCTCCTTTGAAGAGATATTATGGTTCCTTTTAATTCAAATTCTAACTCTTCTGATCAAACTAGAATGTTTTGTTGTTCAGCATTTTTAGATGAAACCCTGAAGTGATCCTGTTGAAAATTTTTGCTAACTGCTCTTTTTCTCTCCTTGTAGCAAGATTTTTTGATTCTTCTGTCTATTTCTGAGGAGAAGAAACCCTCCCAAGTCTTCCAGCATCTTTCTCATGTATACAGAATACATAGGTATCTCTTTAATGTCTCCTAAAGAAATGATCCTGAAGGTAGTAGCTTCAGAAGTGTTGTAGATTTGTGCTAATGTTAAATAAAACTACACTTGAAAACCTAAAACATGAACAGAAATTGAAATTTAGTTCCTTTTCTAGAAACTGAGCTCTTTGATAGAATACGCAAGCCAGTATAGTAACATAAAGGGACTGATGGTATATACATCTGCATACAACTCACAAGAGGGGTCAAAGAAAGTTGACACATAAAGGTCTGCTTAGATGTTACCTTTGTCACCCTTAATGGTATCACTTCTGTCACCCAAAATGCAGAAAGATCATCCTGTATTTTCTGCCCAGAGAAACCCTGGCTAACAAATCTATTGTGCCTGTGTAATAATGCGCATGCTTTTGAGAAAAAGCAAATGAGATGTAGCTCTCCTTCTATCCACATCTCAGAGAAAACAGCTGGTTAGTAAGTTGATGGAGGCAAAAATCTGTCTTTCCATCAGTATCTTTTCTCTAATAATTAATAGCTTCTTTGCTACTGCATTGACATACACTCAGCTCTGTTATTAATGCACTTAACTCCACTGATTATGCTTTGTTGTGGAGATTTCTGCAATATGGAGACCTCTCTGGCTCTGCTGGACTGGGTTCATTAATACATAATATAGGGAAGTGTAGCCCTGTCACCTTTAAGACTGACCGACCAAGGATCTTGCTCCAGATTCCTGGCTCAAGACCGGTGTCTAGAAATAAAACTGATGTTCTCTATCCTCTTGGTATGAAAAAGGTTATAATAACTACAACAGCTCTAACTCTGCTTTGTGCTGGTTTGTTATATCTGATAAGTTGATATAAAAATCCCTTTTAGATGTGAATACACAGTAGAAGAAAACCAATTAATTAGAACTTGGATTAACTGAACACCAGTGTTTATTGTGGAAGTGGTCCCTGCTGCTATATAGAAAGCCTCAGTCCTCAAGAGTCTGTGACTAAAGGACACCAGACTGAATCACTTAAGTAGTCGTGCTGTCAGTAAACACTAATGAAGTTTGCTTTTGCATACTAATAATAGAGACTCTGGTCTCTATCGTGTGAGTCTTCATTATCCTCTATCTAAGAAAGCAATCCAGCTGTGAAAATATTAGTAGTAGGAAGGGATGAGCATAACAGTTACTGCTGTCCATCTGTGCATGAACTTTCTGGCTTATTGGATCTACCAAGATGCCCTTGGCATGCAAGCACTGGTTCAGTCAGCTGGTATCTGTTGTACCTCCAATGAATTGTAACTGCAATGAAACTCAAGAGAAAGGAGGATTAGTTTGTGCGGCAGTCTTGTTCTCTTTGATGTGATTCATAACTGCACTGTTCAATGTCTGAAAGATGTTCAAGCCATGCAAGTCCCAGGTTACCTCCCCAGAGCCCAGCACGGGCTGTAGCAGATCCCTGCACACTGTGCGGTTGGGTATTTCTGCCATCTGCTTTGAACCTGAACTCACGTGCAGGGAAGAGGACTGAAGTTAGAAACCCAAAGCTTTAGGTCTTCCTTCAGAGCTGTAACTGTGTGTGTGAGGAGGGATGAAATTGCCTAAACTGACAATAATCTCTGCAAAGGAAAAAAATATCCTTTTATCAGAAAGCTCGCAGTCGAAGTCTGTATCTGAGGTGTCTTGGCATGAGAGGATCCATGCAGGGACTGGAAACATTTGTTTGAAAGCTGAATTTACTGTTTGATTGTAGAAGTGAAACCTTTCTGCGGTACACCTTGAGGCTCCATTAAAAAGCTTCTCTGTGGCAACTGCTGCAATTCCTTATCTTTCTTTTCCAACCTGACTGTTGCTTTGCTATTGTGACTATTAGCTGTATTCCTGCCCTGCAGATTTTCCATTTCTTTTATGAATATGGTCTACTGATACCAGCACATTAAGATCTACAATGTTTGTGGAGTAGCAAGGGTTTTATAAGCCAGGAAAAGTTAGAAAGAGAGGCACAGCTAATCCCACTTTGGTGGTTCTTGCATTCTCTTTGGAAACATTTGTGTGCAGTGTTTGACATCAGAGTAAAAACCATTTAAAAGTTTTCACTAATTTGTTCCAAAGAGGCATTCCTGAATTCACAGTATTAAATTAATTGTGTAGGATGTATTGCAGCAATATGGTATTTATGTACAAATACTCAGCAGCTATGATGAAAATTAATTCCAGGATGAGATAAATCTACATATTCATCTTCTTCAGTTGTGTTCGAAATGGAAAACAAGAACACTTGAGAAGCGAAGTTAGATTAACTAGCAATGTATGAATATTCTGGGCTTGATTAACTGTTTTAAAGACTACTGTTTTTCAAATGAAAAGAATCACCACAGCATTGTTCCTCTTATCTTGTACTTTAAAACAATGATTGGCTTTCATGTGTCTCCCTGCAGCCTGGGTTTTAAATTTAATCTCATTCTCTCTTGACAGTATTTATCTTTCTTGCCTCATTGGTTCCAGATAATTATTTATACCAATTTTACTTTCAGATTTTTGTAGCCTTGACAGCTTTGCTTACAGGGATATTTTCCTGGTTTACCATACAGTTTCATAACCACCTATCTGTTCTGTTGAGATCAGGTTCTTTAATAATTTTCCTGTATTGACAATAAGAGGTAACCGGTGGTACTACCCTTCTACAGACCACACTTTGGGGTGCTGCCAGTCTTGAGCCCCTTACACTTCAGAAGTGGAGGCATTTTTACTCTCCTGCCCCCATGACAGAACACACACCCTTTTAGGCACTGTGATATTGAGGTTTAGCATCTCAGTTCTTATTTAAATTCTGTGTCAGGAAAGAAAAAAAAAAAAGGTTCTACACAGAAATCTTCCTATTACCACTTAAATGCTGCCATTGCTACTTCAAGAGCTATAGCTCTGATCACTTCTATTGCCTTAGTGACAAACATAGCACTCAGATCCCTATTATTAGTCTACACTGTAAGGAACATTTAGACTAGAAAATAGATGTCCATCTATTGTCTGCACAATGGGCAGTTCTAGAGAATTCTAAACAAGTCAAAATAATCTCTCTAGGAATTTTCTAGCCAAGTTGGAATGTGCCTAAGGAGTTTCCAGACCTACAGATCTAGCAAGAATCCAGCATGTGAGGACAGAGATAACATTTTCAACAAGTTAATTCTACCCCTGCCTCAAACATTTAAAGCATTTAACATGAAAAAATTATATCATAGCTTTGTTTTGCTTTCTCTTCTAAGAAAATGGAAAGATATGTGTTTTTTTCTCTGACTGCTTCATAGTTCCACATAGCATTGACTGAAACAGTCATTTTAAGCCCACTGATTAGTAGCATAGTTTTGTAGAAATGGCATAAACAAGAACAAAGTGATGAGTACAGGTAGATCTTTTCTTTGAGATAATTCAGAGTAAATGTGACAATTTAATTCTCTAAGGTATTCCAAAGTGCCTTTTTTTTTTTTTTTTTTTTTTTTTTTTTTTTTTTTGAGTGAGACTTGATCTTGGCAAACTGTGATTGCAGATGCTGGCAGAGAAACGAGTAATGGATGGTGCTGGAGCCAGAATCAATCACCAACAGAAATTGCAATTTCCACATGTCCCAGTTGCTATTCAAGGGCAGAGAAGTCATACCTGTGGGAGACTGCTGCTTGCTCTTTCATCCACAACTGTGCTGAGACAGCCAAGGGGAAAATACTTTAGACATGTTGGTTTTATAAAGGTGGTAAATCCTTGGCTCTATTAAAAATAATGGAAGTTTCCCCACCATATTTTAAAGTGCACAGATCTGTTTACTCTTCCATTTCTGCTGTGGTACTGTCCTGCTTCCCCTACACCAAGGCTTCTCTTTTAATAAGATAGTTCTAGAATCTCACAGAACTCAGTCTGGGGGGCCAACACTCCTGCGCTCCAAATGTAGTGTGTTCCCTCACACAGCTGCTGTCTACCTTGGAGATGGGAAAGCTCCCTTATACCCTGCCTTATCGTACTCTTAGAGGCACCTGTGTAGCCCAGGGGATGCTTTGTGCACTCTGAGAGCTCAGATGAGAGAAGAGACATTTCAAAGTGGGAATATACAAGTGGCTGGGCTGGTACTATGATACTCTGTTGGTAAGTAAATATCTTCTGCAGATATCTAGTTCAAAAATCGTGTATGTATACATGTATGGATGGATACATGTAAAAAGTATGTACAGATGTATATATTAATGTGTATACCCACATATAAAATAGCTTTTATAGCCTTTTCCATATGGAAGCCCTCCCTGCCCCCATGTTATGCCCTGGCTGTAGTAGCACAGAATCCAGTTGCAGTTTGCATCAAACAGCTGACTTACAGACAGCTTCCAAGTGTGTCTCTGTTGTGATGTCCATACACTTGGATGTATATGGACAATGACTGGAAGATGGAGTGAATTATTATTGCTATTATTTTATCATTTTTGTCCTTACATTCTTGCTTTTTTTTTTTTTTTTTTTTTTTTTTGGGGGGGGGGGGGGGGGCCTGAAGCATATGTTTCACAATCCCATTTACTCCCATTAGCACGCAGACATACTCTATTTCAAATTGACTTTTAAAAGAGATGTGTTACCAAATCCATTTTAAAAATAGTTTATACCTACCGCAGGGAGATCTGGAGTCCTTTAAAGCCTACAGCAATTTACATTCAGAAAAAAATGTTCAAGTCAAGCTTTATCAGCTCATACTGTGCACAGTTTGGTGTGTTCAGAGTGGATTGTGAAAAAATAAGAGCTTTGTTACTTGTAGCAGTGTGAACATAGTGCTGATACAGTGTTTAGGATAAAAAACAGGTTCTTTCTCTTCAATAAGAGGAACAAAATCAGTGTTTTGGACCTTGCATCCTCTGCTTGATTAGAGGTGTTAATTATTTCAGCATAATCACTGTCTGTGTTCACAAAGTGTGGTCCCCTCAGGACTGCTGTGCTGCCTCTTATCAGCTGCCTTTGAATGGCAGCACTCGGCTGGGCTGTAGCTGTGCTTTGCAAAGCATGTCAGATGGGGTCAATAGATCTTTTCAGCTCCTACTTTACAGCCATGTATCTGCCTGAGTGCTCTTTAGTTATTTATATGCTTTGGGTAACTGGGCATTATAAGAGGAAAAGTCATTTTCCTTCTGCATGTTTTAGTCATACACTGTTCCAACCTTATCTTCAGTTAGGTTTTAGAGAACTCCTTTGGGATAAGAGCAGGAAAGTTTGTGGGGTCATCTGCAAACCCACTTGTAAAGATTTCCACTGAATTTCTGCAGTAATCCTAGATGTGTCCCAAAGGATCAAGCAAGGGTTTTGAGCATCTAATTCCTTGAGCTTCTTATGGGTGCAGCTACATCCTGGCAACAGGAAATGTGTGTATTTCCTAAGGAGAGATTCTTCAGCCTTTAGAGTCAACAATGTGGTTCATAAGCTTAGTAGAGGGAAAAAAAACAGAATAGAGCTGATGGGAAACCAAGACTTTTGAATCTGTATGATATCTTCAAGTGCTGCTAACTTTCTGATGACTCCTATACATCTTCAAGTTTACAAGATTTCACTCTCACTATATATTGAGCCAAGCTATTGTTGACATTACCATTCTTCAACATTTTTTTCTATATTTTCTTATGCTGAGTAATTCCTCTTGTACCTTTATCTCCTTTGTTTGTCTTTTTTGTAGAACATGAGTTATCCTGAGAGAATTCTTTATGTTAGCAGCCAAGTTATGTCCTAGAGTGGATATTACAGATTTATTTCGTATCTGAAATTGCCTATCATTCTTTCATCTCAAAGAACAATCTCTTCCTCTTTGGCAACATCTTCTTTGCACTAAGTTTTCACGGGTTTTCCTGCATCCCTTAGAAGAGAAAAAGTAAGTCTAATGCATTTCCTCCTATTCTGTTGCCTTGAATTCTTGTACTGCGAGGTCATAATTCTAAAAGAAAGAAATTATTGGGAAACTAAAAAAAAGTCTTAAATAGTAAATTTTAAATTAAGGGACCAGCACATAATTTGAATGCAGTGCAATGTACGAGCATTTCCATCAAGCTGAAACACAATTCACGATTGGCCGCACACTGGCAGAAATGTTCTCTGGTTCTATAATTCAGACCCTTTAACAGCGTCAAGCTGGAGCAAGCTTGAGAGCAAGCTGGAGATTTTTAAATAGCAGTTTTCAATAATGATAATTTCAGACCTGTCATGCAATTGGGAATTCTGCAGAGAAATTCAGTGAAGAAGGGAGATCTGCGATTTTCAGGAACAAATTGTTATTGCCTCTAAGGGCATTTGAATTAGAAATTACTGTTACAAGACATGTCAAGAGAGAGCAGGAGATCAAGAAAATCCATAGCTGAAATACTTGAAAAGTGGGCTGGAGAGCAGAAAAATGGCTTTTTTTGCATTTTCCTTTCCATGGTGCCTAAGATCTTCCAAAGACTTCTTTTTCCTTTTTCCCTCTTTTTTTTTTTTTTTTTTTTTTTTTTTTTTTTTTTTTTTTTTTTTTTTTTTTTTAACATTCTACACTTTTGATGAGGTACATGAAACAATAATGCCATCCAAAGATGTAGTTAGCCAGGTTCCCTTACTCCACTTGCCATATTTTCTGGCAAAAACTCTTATTCTAGTGGGGGTCATCATTATGTGGGCATTTCAGAGGCCTTATCAACAAACTTAGAAGAAAATGCAACAATTTAGTAAAGCGAGAAACAAGAGGTAGCTAAAACCAGAAGCATGTGAGCAATCATAGTTACTTTTAACATGGGCAGTGTTTTCTAGGTAGTATAGTTCAATCATCTCTGTTACAAAGGAGAAACAGCTGTAAGGCAAGGTCTCTCTAGCAGAAAAAACACAGCCTCCCTACTTTTTTTACTGATTTAGGAAAACAGGAGAACAGATTTGAAAAGGGAAAAACTTTTTTAACTTCCAGACTCTTGTAGTTGAAATGACATCCTATGGGGTGTCTGTAGGAACAGATGTCCATCCAATTGCTGCTGACAGGGCTGAAGACTGATCTGCTGGGGAACCTGTTTTCTTCCCTCCCTGACTGCAAAATCACTGCCCAGGAGGCCCATTTGTTGCTATTTTGGATTTTCTTTGTCTACTTTTGCCCACTCCCTCCCTGTCCTTGAGCTTTCTGAAGAACAGAAAACTTTCTTTCCTTCACTTGTAAATTTTGCTATGTGTTTTCATCACTCTGTGTGGCAGTGTTTTCATATCAGAGAACATCTTACACTGCCTTGCCATTTCTCTGAGACTTGCCAAGTCTCCTCTCTGACTTTTATCTCTTCTTGCTTCCTTCCATCCCTGTCTGACTCCAGGCTGTTCTTTCACTTAGAAAAGAAAAGCCAGACATTGTGCGGACCCAAAGCTTGAAATGTCTCTGACTTGACTGTCATGCCTTTTAGTCAAACTTCAATAATTTCTTTGTTAGAGCATCTTGTGACAGAGGATTTTTACTTAGCCGAATCAGTTATCCTGGTTATCCCTGCATTACGTTTGTGCTGCTCCATGTCCTCTTTAGTAATGCATCTAGACCATTCCTTAATTTTTTGTTCTTCAAACAAAGAAAAAGAAAGAATGCTGCAAAACCCAGAGGCCACATAAAAATTTCCATTGTTCAGAGAGTGTTGGCTGTGTTTCTGTCTTTCAAGCCTGCACAAGTTCTGCTGATAGAGTAGTGATTTAGTGGATTGCAAAGAAAATGAAGAATTTCAAGGTGTTAAAGTAAAATAGTTTAAATCTTGCCTAACTGAAGACAAAGAAAATTTTTTTTTGTAAAAGACGCCTTGTTTTTCATCAAGTAAGCTAACTTTTCTGTTTCTCCAAGCACATCATATCTTTCCATGTAAATCACTTTGGAAGGTGGACGTGTTCATTCAGGTTCAGCAGTTTCAGTGTCTCCATCATTCTGGTATCAGTGACATCAGCTGATACCAGCAGTTTTGTTGTTGGAGAGCATTTAGGCACAAACTGCATCTGACTGAGGATATGTGGAAGTATTCATCCAGTCTGGTTTCCCTAAGTGAAAAATGTTTGAGACAGGAACTAAAACTCTGTCTGAAGAGGCTGACCTTTGAATAAAGAATATCAAAAACATCTTAAATTTCCAGTAACCTCCTGAAGAAAGAAACCTGATCCTGATGTATGTCACTAGAGGACACAAAGGGAAATGATACTCACACTCCAATACAAAAGAAGGCTAACTTTATTTAGATTACTTCCTTTATATATATTCTGAACAGTGATCAGGGATTGGAGAACAAGGTTACCACCTCTCCATCCCACTGGCCAGGCTAGAAGTCAATCAGTTGTCCGTCATCACAGAGGAATGTGAAAAACAACTCTTGTTTATGTTACAAGCATGAGAAGCCTCCACTACATAATGTAAACATACATAGAAAGCTAATAGACTATGGCAACAATGTAAATGCTAAGTAACAGATAATATCTTGCTGAACAGGGTCTCAACACAAAAAAATTTACAAGAAACAGACCCCAAATTATTCAAAATATTAGTTGAAAATTTATACAGCAGCTTTTACTTCTGAGCAGATTATGATCCTGATATTTCAAAGTTGCTGAAAAAAATCAGGGATGAACTCATGCTGGAAATATATAAGTGGTATTTCTCAAATTTCTGGGAGTTGGCACACACAGATGCAAATGAAACAACAGATTATATCATACTAGCATGTGGTTAAAAGCAAAGCCAAACCCAGTGAAAAACTTGAAAGTGTTATAAAATCTATCAATCAGTCAAAGAATTTTTCAAATGATAAGGTGTATGTTAAAATTTGAAGTACCAATGTTCTGATAAGCTCATGGGCTATCATACCCCCCAAGCCACCAGCAGGTTTTCCCCATGAGGCTAAAATCCCCAAACTGGTATGTTTCCAGCCGTTCAGCTCCATGGGCAAACAGGACTTCTCTTACCACACATTTCAAGGAAAGACTTTCTGCAAATGCAGTGAGGGGGTTTTTTTTGGCTTAGTGGCTCAGTGACTCAATGAAAAAGAAGAGCAGGCAGAATCTAAGTGAGAGCTTGTCATGGTTTAACCCCAGCTGGCAACCAAGCGCCACTAAGCCCCTCACTCCCCCATCAGCAGGATCGGGGAAAGAATGGAAAGGGTAAAAGCCAGAAAACCCATGGGTTTAGATAAAAAAGTTTAATAGGGAAATCTGCACACTTAAACAATGCAAAACAAAGAATTGATTCACTGCTTCCCATGGACAGGCAGGTGTTCAGCCATCTCCAGAGGAGCAGGGCCCCACCACACAAAAGGGTTAGACAAAACTTGGGAAGACAAAACTCCATCACTCCAAACATCTTCCTCTTCCTCCTTCTCCACCCCTGTCTGTATAGTGAGCATGGAGTAGTAGGGTCGGGAATATCCCTTTGGTCAGTTGGGGTCACCTGTCCTGGCTGTGTCTGCTCCCAACCTCCCAGGCACCCCAGCTTACATACCAGTGTGGCAGTACGGGAAGCAGAAAAGGCCTTGACTCTGTGGAAGCCCCGCTCAGGAATAACAAAAATATCCCCATATTATCAACCCTGTGTTCAGCACAAATCTGAAGCACAGCCCTATATTAGTCTCTGTGAAGAAAATTAGCTTTACCCCAGCCAAAACTAGCACACAACTTCACTTCATATATAAAGTTTATATATAAAATTTGGACTGAAAGTTTACAACATCAAAAAAAGAAAAAAGAAAAGGTGATGAGCTTACCTCTTGCATGCTTTTCTGATTCAAGCGTAAGTTTCACACAGACATTTTTAGTCCTTCTCAGCTGTTAGAAATGTCATTTCCTTGCCATTATTAAGAAGATTTATGAAGTTGCATATTGGCATTCTTTCTTCCTACTAGTCTTTTCCATTCCTTGGCCTGTTAGCTACTGTATGACATCATAAAGTGTGGTATTTCATAACAAAATTATTCCATGTTAAGTAAAATATTTTTAAAACATTGTTGTGAAACCCCATTATTAATAATTGCCTTAATTTCTATTCAAAACAACAAAAACCTAGTGATTAAGAATACAAAAAAAAAAAGAAGTAATAAATGTAATTAGGTAAGGTCTGCATTTTGCCTGAACCAAAATAATTACAAAGAAATATTTTGCATCATAATGAGTCTTAGGCCTTTGGGCAAATATCTGTGATTAATACTATGTATAGATTTTATTCCTCTTTGTTTTCTCTGCCTCACAGCAATTTGCAGTTGCAGAGAAGATACCTAATCACTGCCTCAATTTCTGCTTCTGTAAAATAGGGAATGTATTACCATGCTTAATCCATTTTTATAAAGATTTTATAAAGATGAATGATGAGTCCTGTGCAAGTTTTCTTTTTCTTTTGCTTGCTCTTGAAAAGAGAATATGTTTATTTTTTCCTGAGTTTTTCAAGAAAACATTTACTGCTGAGAGAAACTTCTGCTGTAACACAGACCTCCCTCATCTAAGCATGGGTGGAACAAGTCTGTCTTTCCCTTTCTTCCATTTCCTTTCCTTTTTGTCAAATATAGGCTTGCTGGGCATCTAGGACACAACCAGCAGATGCTGCTGAATCAAGGCTGGGAAGATGCTTCTCTTGGCTACTTGTTGGCAGATACTGTATGAGTGGTTGAGGAAGGTTCTGTATGTTTCATTGCCCCAGTGATCTGAGAGAGGAAAAAAAAAAAAAAAAAAGGCAGAGCTGACATGCAGTGCTTGAGCTGAAGAAGGTAAGAAATTTTGCTGGCTACAACTGGAATCTGGCATTCTCGAGCCCCAGCTGGTGAGCAGGGGACCTCTGTGATGCCATCTGGTCACCCAGAATCCAACATACACGAGGAGGGAATCATAGAATCATTTGTGTTGGAAAAGACCCCTAAGGTCATTGAGTCCAACCATAAACCCAGCACTGCCCAGCCCACTACAAAACCATCTCCCCAGGTGCCACAGTTACAAGTCTTTTTAAATATCTTCAGGCATGGTGACTCAAACACTTCCCTGGGGAGATTGTTCCAATGCCTGACCACCCTTATAGTGAAGAAATTGTTCCAAATATTCAATCTAAACCTCTCTTGGAACAATCTGAGGCCTGTCCTGTCTCACGTTACTTGGGATAAAAGACCAATACTTTTGGCCCCTCGTTACAAACTCCTTTCAGATGGTTGTAGAGAGGGATAAAGTCACCCCTGACCCTCCTTTTTTCCAGGCTGAACTAGCCCAGTTCCCTCAACCATTTCTCACAGGACTTGTGCTCCAGCCCCTTCACCAGCTCTGTCATCTTTCTCTGGGCTTGGTCCAGCACCTCAGTGTCCTTCTGGGCCCAGAACTGGACATGGGATTCAAGGTGTGAATACTAGAGCAGCAAGAATGACACCAAGTCTGCAGACAGCCCTGGCAAGTGCCCCTAAGGTTCTGTGTATGTTTTGTATAAAGACTGATTGTCCTTTTGCAATGTTACAATTATTTTAATTTAACGGTATCCTATTTACTTTTCACATAAGAAAATTAAACATTTTTTCTGGACCTAGTAATGCAACAGGTTCCTTGGCTAGCTAAATTTAAGCTGTAGAGCCTGTTTTAGAACCAGTCTGTTTTTTGTCTGTTTAATAATAAAGGGAGAATGAGCACAACTTCTGTGCCTGTATGAAGTGGTACCTAAATATTATGAGAAAAACAGTGCACTGGATCTGATGGTCTGATGGGCTACAGCAGCTCCATGCCCCATGTCCAGCCAGCAGTGAAGCTGGAGATGCATTCCCAATTAGCCCAGTTACACACAGCACATATGCATTATGATACACATTATATTCATGTTGGCCATGCACATCACAGACAGACATACAGAACACTCCCATACAGAACAGACAGATTTTCCTTGGTATAGCAGCAATAGTGTTGTAGCAAGATAATATAACAAAATTTAGAATGTAAATTATTATTCAGAAATTACATCAGATTCCAAGGACAAGCAATTCAAAAGCTATGAAATCATTCTTATGCTGAGATCGAATAAATATTTCTTTATTTCAGCTGGAAATAAAGAGTGCTGCAGAACAAAAAATGTAGCTGTTTTCATAAATTATAGAACACCTAATCCTAAATCCAAATTCTCTCACCCTTGCACTTTGGTATTCTGTACTTATGGTCCTCAGTGGAACTATATAATTTATGCTTTTTTACTAATTTTTACTATGATATTTATGCTTTACGTACAGAAAGGGCATTTCAAGGCAGAACACAGAGACTTAAAAGCAGAGCATTTTCAAAGCTCAGTAAATACTAAACAACTCTTTCCACTCAAGCTATTGTTCGTGTTTCTACAAAAACTTAGGAACACTTTTGTATTTTTCTAGTGGCAAGTGGTGCTTAATGGTGATGACTTGAAGGCATAGAATGTAGATGCTCTTTGCTAATATCTGTCTTTTCAGCAAACCTGTGTTTCAGAGGAAATGCTTGTGACAAATGCCGTCTCTGTTTTATTTGAAAAAGGAATAACGCATTCAAAAGAAAGTTTAAAACCACATGGGTGTGTAAGCAACACACCAGGAAAATCTATCAATCCAGTAAACTCCCTATGTTCTAAAATGCCTGTCCACAACCCGGAAATGTGGAAGTGCTTATTGGTGTTTTATACTTCAAGTGTGCTATATGTCTATAAGTAAAAGGCATATAGATAGCAATTTTTGTAGATGTAGGTATATAGATAGCAGTAGATATAGGTAGCAATTTTTACAAGCCAAAGCACTAAGGGGTAAGAAACATCATACCTTTTTTTCCTTTTTTCTTTCTAGATGTATATTTTGTCTCTTTCCTCAATGATCTAGGAAGATTTAGATGCATGAATCTGTCACAATACATTTACTAGATGTAAGAAATCAAGCATTTAACAATTAGGATGTCTACTGAAATGCCCATATAGCAAGAGAAGTAATATCTTCTATCTCAATTTGTCATTTGAAAGGTGGCTCTTACTGTGATGTTTCTGATTAAAATGTACCAACAAAAAAAAAGAGTTGAAATAAAAACTGACAGTTCTGTCATATCTCTATCAAGAGCAGCAGTATGTCTTTTGGCTTTTCTGATGTGGTAAAACTTCACTCTTTCCAGTGTATAAGGATTTCCTTATGTACTGTGTATAAAATGATAAGTCTAGCTTCTACATTTCACCTCTGAAAAGTGGTGATGTTCTTACTGCTTGAAGTATGGTTTTCTTTCATTGTTATTTTTCTTCAGACACAATAAGAGGAGTTCAAAGGCTTCTAGATGCATTTTTTGGTGTTGTGCATCTGAGGAAAAACAAGTTTTGAGTGGTATTGTGTCTATATTCCTTCAGTTCTCAGGAAATTATATTACCTTGAAAACACTAAAGCCCTAAATTTTTTCTATAACATTCATTATATGTTGAAGAAAAAGCAATGTATCAGGATTTAGTCTAATTTCTTAAAACTCTGAAAACAAAGGACTGTGTTTGTAATTCCGTAAATTCCCTCAGATTGTTGCCAGGAAAAGAAAATGTGCAGTGAAGGTGATCTCATTTGGAAGTGACATCGCCAAGATCAGAGGCACTGAATGGCTTTCATCTCTGCCTACAATTCACTTCCTTTGAGAAACCACATATGTTCAAATAAAAACATAGGCCAAATTAGGTTTGTGACAGCCGGTCTCCTGCAAATGTACATCATCTTCAAATACACATTGGAGAAGAGAGTTTAAATTTGTCTATGAATCCTAATCCTCTCAGGATAACATCAGAATTATCCAAACACTATCACAGCCTCTAGGTTAAGTAACAGCATCCAAACCTGAGTACATCTGTCAGTGGCAGATTGCAGCTAACACCATGCAATTGGCACCATGCAGCCAGAGACTGATTAGAAAGAGCCAAGTGATTTTGCTGCTCCTTTCCTTCTTTTTGCTAATTAATTAATGTATACATTAAATTTAAAAAAAAAAAAAAAAAAAAGGCAAAAAGCATGGAAATATCCTGGTTTGCATTGAAATCACTGTTAATTGGGATATATACTTCTTGCAGGTTTTTGTGTTGGTGTCGGCTGTAATTTCGCAGGAGAGAAGCTAAATGTGTTTAGACATAACATTTCAATTCTGCAATAACTCCCTGCAAGATCCTTCTTTAGTTTATAAATGGAATTTATTACCGGACACATTTTTCAACCTACTGAATTCCCCTTGACAGTTAAAAATATTGGATGTTTGCTATTTCAGAAGTCTCCTATTTAGCTAAAGCATTTGGAAGTTATCTGCTGTCCTCCTACTTTGAGGCTTCCCTATGTCTAAACAAAGATTTCTCCTACATCTAAATCTGCCTATCAATGATCAGTTGCTATTTGGCAGACAACTAACCTCAGAAAAAAAAAAAGCATAGTAGATGGGTATAAAATATACGATGCTGATTTAAGAAAAAGCCCTTTATAAATAGATCCAATAAAGATATCTGACTTTCTCCATTACCACTAAAGATGAAGGTGTTCATTCAAAGTAAATATGTACTATGCAATAAACTTAATATATGATTTTCCTTGTCTGAGAAGCTAAATTCCCTCTCATGGATGAACACAGGAGAAAATCAGAAAAGTTATTCAATACTGCCACATTAGCACTCTCATGCCTCATTCCTTTGCCCTCAAAAGAAGACAACAAATAGGGGAAGTGTTTCAAATGGAGTTTTTCTCCTACTTCAGCACAAAACCCATGGAAAAAACTGTATGTAGAACAGATTGCTTTTAGAAAACTAGTTTTAAATTTACTTCCATGTACATGTATGTCTCCAAAAGCCAGAATTGAATTCAGTGTCAGCTGGAGGTGGCTGTACCTGAGTATGCTTGGAGCTGCACCCTGCAGAGGTCACAGCACCGTGATGGGCAGTGGTGATGGAAGGGGTGGAGTAGGATGGATGCAGGGGGCTCTCACTGCCTGATGTAGCTGGAGGTCCAGCAACACTCTCTGCCATATGTTTTTGTATGACAAAGGAAGGAAACCCAATCTTTCAGTCTAGATCCAAATTAAGGATTTTGCAGTTATTTAGAAAGTAGAAGCAAAGAAGATGAAAAACTGGGTTTGCTTGGCTTGCCATTGGTGATGGCAAAGGTGAAAATCTGAGAAAATTATATTCTGCAAGGCAGAAATGTGGTTTGAAAGAGAAAAGTGTTTGAAACCTGCCCCAACATAACATAACTGCACCTCTCATGCTGCTTGTAGGCCTTGGTCCTGATCTGCAGACTTTATGAGTGTGCTGCATTTGGCATGGTGATGAGGGGCTGGATAAGGGCTCAGAATGCAATGCTTACTGACAGGCACAGGGATGCCACTGAGCTGCTCGGCTGGGTAACCTGGAGGCCAGTAGTAAAGCTCTGGGGACACATGCCATCTAGGAAGAACAGCAGCAGGGCTCTTGCAGGCCATCCAGGTGTGTTTTTTAGAAACCTCAGGGATGTCACTGCCCTGTGGGATCTTTGCAGAGCCTTTGATCAAACGCTGCAACCATTCACGCCATCCACCCAAACCAATGCAACCTCTCAGGACATGTCTGAGGTATGACCCTCTTGCAGAGCTGTCACAGGAGGATGCACCCTGACCCATACCCCACACCTAGCAGCACTTCCTACTGCTCTGAAAACCATTTGTATTCCTCCCAGTGAGGCATGCAGTACCTTTTTGCTCTCTCGGGTTTCCTTAATTTCTGTGAGGAGCCACCAACTCCTGACCTAGCTGTGTCTGGAGGCCTCTTGAATGCACAGTGAGTTTTGGCTGGTAAGGAAGAACCCATCCTGTGTGCAATTGGTTCCACCCTTCCTCACAGGGGCATTGAGGAGTTTTCACCTTTTCCCACACTGCGACACCAAGAGTCCCTTACCCAAGCATGCCCTGTCCTCAATGCTGTCTGCTCTCTCCAGAGTAAGAATGTGCTGTTTCGCAGGTAGGATGCAAAGGCTACATTTGCTCTGTATGAACAATTAAATAGCACAATATGTTTGCAGTTCGAAGCAGATGTTTGTGAAGACCTGAGAGATGCCTTTCAGGTGAGTTTATTTTGGACTTGTTCTTGCTTTCTTGGTGGACTGCATGCTGTTTAGGAGTTGGAGTGCTTTATGAGTGCTCCTGACACTCTTCTAGCTCACTTCACACCATGGGTAATGTAGTACGTGCTCTTTGGTGACACTTCATCAGTGTGAACCAAAGCACAACAGGGAAATCTGCTTCAAAATACTTCTGGTGAAACACCAAGATAGAGTCACTCAGAGAAACCTGGAAGACCTTAGACTGGAAAGTCGATATATGTGATTTACATGTTATATGTGTTCCACAAGCCCTTAAACATCCTTTCTCTAGATACCCCAGGCCCCCTCTTTAGTTTTTTGAAAGATGAATGCACGCTATAATAAACCCATTGAATATAGTCAGATATTTCCTCAGGGTGACATCTTCCATTGACAGTGGGTAGTAAGATCAACTGGGCTAAAAGAATTGAAATCATTCAGGAGAGAGCAGAAATAGAAGAGAAAGGTTTGTTGAATTTTCTTCTGCAATAGGATACAGAAAACTAAATAAATATTTAGATACAGAAAATTGTTTTCCTTCGTAATGCACACCTCATAATTTTATGAAGGACTGAGTGCACTTCCTTACAGAAGAGCTTCACACTGAATGTTTTGCATATAAAACATGCCAAACTTTTCCAGAATCAACCATTGCTACTGCCTTTTCATCAGACCACAATGAATCTGAGAGGACATTAACACCTGAGCTGTACTAGTGCTTAAATTTATCATTTTTCCACTAAAATGACGCATTTGCAAACATTTAAAAATCCAGTAAAAGGCTCTTCACTTACAGCTTGTTACAGTTCTCATTGCTAAATATTCTTTAGTCTCAGAAGAGAAAGAAAATCTCTGAGGTAATTTAATAAAGGCCCTTGCTGCAAAATGCCAGTTTAAATCTCTGCTTGCATGATTATTCATTTTAGATAAAGTATAACAAGATATACTCTGTACTTACCTGACAGATTAGGTGTGTTTGAGGAGGGTTGAAATTGCTGCTCTGAATCAAGCAGCATGAGGGTTTGAATCTGGATGTCTCACGTCTGACCAGTGCCTTGACTCACTGGGCTGGATTTGGGGGCTGTCGGGGAAAGAAGAGAGAAGACAACTTATTTGCCTGGTTTTTGTGGATGGCATCACAGTCCTGGCCCTTAAAGCAAAACAGCAAGGATGGGATGCAGATGTTTATTGTTATTTGGCCAAAGCCAAATATTTATCAAAAAAGCAACATTCCCCACTAATCTCTTGGTTTCCTCTGGTAATTACTCATGTGAAAATGCAAAACAAATTTCCAAGATCAGTCCTACACCACTGCTGCAAAGAGCAAGAGACTTATTTCCCTCCACTATTTCAGTCACAAATATATCTCTAGGAACTAACTGATGAGCAGAAAGTCTTCAAATGTCACAGGCGTGCTGACCTTATGAAGTTCTGTGTCTAAAGAAAATGAGGTGGTAGCACAGAGCAATTAATTCCTCATCTAAATGGAAAAAAAAATGTCTGTGACAACCAGAGTGATACAGCAGCAGCAAAGGTCTTGCAGAGTGTGCTGCGCTGGGCTTTCCGAAACAGGCATTTAATATTAGTTCAAAACCACATCTGGGGATGTTGCTGTATTTTGCCTGTCAGCGCAGATCATATAGCATATAGGTTTCCTATAACAATTCCTCACCTTGTTTTTGGTTCAGCCATACTGTACAAAAACACTCCCCTCTCTTTTGATGTCATGCATACAGCAGCTCAAACACATTGTCACAGAAAATATTGGTTGTGATACTCTCGACTTTAGTTAAAACTACATTTTATTTCAACCCTCTGGATCTGTAGTTACTTGAGAAAATGGGGGACTGACCACAGTATTAATGATTAACAATTCAGTAAATGAACAAAATTACCCTTACAGTAGGGAGTATTTTGGTTTCCATACAACAGGCAGATGGTTTACAGGATGGTGGGAGTTTTTTGTGGGTTTTTTTGTTTGTAGGTTTGTGGCTTGTGGTGTGGTTTTTTTTTTTGGTGTGTGGGTGTGTGTGGGTGTGGGTGTTTTGTTTTGTTTTTCTTGGGGGGGGGGGGCAGGGGGGAAGAGTTGTTTTTGGTTTTTTTTAAGGCTCTGCTTTTAAATCATCCCAGGGTATCTGGTCAGTTTTTAATGCTGTTACCTGTATGTCAGTTAATGAAAACAAAATGTCCTTGTGTTCAGTGCAGCTCACAGTGATGCTCTTTGTTTCAGAAAATGGAAGGACACATGATCTCAGGATATATGAAACAAAGCATTACTGTGTCACAGATAAAAGAACTGGCAAACAGACAGACTGGGTGACTTGCTGGAGCTCACATAGGATCAGCAGGGAGAGCTAAACTCTTCCAACAATACTCTGACCACCTATCCACAAGTTCATCCCTTTCCAAAGAGAAAATTCCAAATTTTCCAAAGAGAAATTTCCAAAGAGAAAAGAGGAACGTGCAACCCAGGAATCCAATTTTCAACTCTCTCTCACTAATTTCTCTTTAATGATCCACTGCTCTCCAAGTGTCCGGCATCAACTTGCATAGTAAAAGAGATAAAGGTAAGAGTTATTTCTAATCCTCCAGGTACTAGAGTCCTCTAGCAGCTCAGGGGTAGCATTTCAAGAAGACGGGGAACTGTTTTCCAGGGGCTTCTGTGGTAAGCCTGGCCCACCCCTGCTGACAGGGAGGAGGGGCTGAGGCAGGGCCAAACCAACCCGGACTGTCCCTTCTTTCTTTCCAAACCTGGCTGTGTCCTTGACTGAGTATGAGAATACTACCTTGGGTTTGGGTACTATCTTATTAACCTTTCTTTTCCTCCTTAATTCAATATATCGTACCTAATAATTTTTGGCTGACATTTCTTGATTGCACGATGTTCTGAACTTATGCTGTCAAAATCATTTGGAGTCTGTTCAGTACACATAGATTGTGGGAGAATGGATTCTAAAAGAATAGAGATAGTGCTGCAGGCAATCTCACCTCGATAAGGTGCAGCTGTGTAAGACAGGCAACCATCGTTAAAGGAAAAGGAGCACGGAATGCTGAAGTGCATTGACCAACCCCAAAAGAGTAAAAGGGTACACAGGTGTTATTCGTAAGAGGAAGAGGGTATAAAACGTTGTACTGTGGAATAATGAAGTGCTGATGCTTGAAACTATTCATGGTGTCAGTTGGGTGTTCTCCATCAATAGATCTCTGCTCATACTATCTCTGAGTATCCTGTGACACATACTGCTTACAAATATTGAAAAATGTTCAGAGCATCTGGAATCTAAATTCCTTCCTGCATAGCATTAACTTTGACATGTTGTTACTTTGCAGATTGGCACTGAGTACTCAGGCAACATGAAAATTGGTTAAACATGAAAGCCCCAGACAATGAAACTAATTAGGCTTACACTACCTAGCACAGTACTCTCCACCTCCTTGCACACACATGGCTGCATCTGGGGGAAGTCCCTCTGTAAATCCTATCACAGAGAGGCTAAATGTTGTCATAAGGCTCTACTCAGTGTGGCGTGGTAAGGGGCTAATTAATTTTTCTCCTCCTTAAGCAAGAACCCCATGCCTTGCTATACTTAATGACAAAGGAAGAAGTCCCAGGAGAAAAAATTTGGTCTCTGTTCAAAAGGATTATCTGAGCAATGGGATAATCCTCACCATGTCAGCTTGAACAAGGCTTTAGGTCTGGATTATGTTTGCAATGCAATGCAACACAAAATGATGATACCAGATCAGAGAATCTGGCTCATTTTGTGTGGTGAATGACAGTTCTTCATGTTGCCACAGGGTGTCTGTCATTTAATATATGTATACATACAAACAGAAAGGTTTTTTTGTTTTATTCTTGCTCATTATGTAGGATAACAAAAAAACCCCCACCTTGGCTGTGGTACAGTAATTCTCTTGATCCACAGATGGTAGTAAGAAAAATAAGGCTTCAATAAAGAAAAAAATTTGGGTAAGCAAACAAGACTCCATGTAAAAACTCTGTTCATCAGAGATACAACTTTAGAGAAAGATTTGAGCACTCTATGCTAGATTTCTTTTCCTAGAATATAAATCTTTTATTCAGAAATTTAACTGAACAAATCATAGATATTTCAATCTCATGACTGAGAAACAATTTTAGAGATGTCCAAGACTCAAACAAGATAGAGATATATTTATTTAGTTAATGATTTATTTATTTATTTATTTAGTGTTTAGACATATTTTCCCTTCCCCTCAAGTTATGAAAGTTATTACAAGCCAACTAGAACCATTTATTTCATTGTAAATAAAAGTGGGTGGTTTGGAATTTTTAGTTATTTTTTATTAATTGCAGTGGGAAATTATTTCCTGTCCTTATATTTAGATTTTTTTTTTTTTTTAATACCTCCTCCTGTCTAGCATCAGGCCATGGCTTGAGGTCATCTAGAATGCTGCCAGCTAAACATATTCAACCCATCTATGAAACATCATTTTTCAAAAGTAAATCCATGTAATCTACAGATACTCAGAATTTCCTTTTTATATTGTTCTGTTGGATCTGCTGAGGTTGCATTAAGAAATTCCTTTTTGAGGGATTAAAAAAAAAATAAAAATTACTGATCTGACCTACAGAAAGGCTTAGACAGGTTTCCTGATCTCCCTCCTGTGACTTTCTGACCTTCAGTGAGACTCATTTGTGTTTGTGTCACGCTGTTCTCTGCACCTTTAGGTTCTGCAGGACACAACCTTCCTGAAAATGCCTTAGGCTCTATCCCCAGGTTCCCAGAGGCAGGGTGTTGTATGCTGTGGGGCTGTGCTGGTCACTGACGTTCATGCCCATACCTGGCCTGGAGCATTTTTAAGGACTGTAAGTTACCAGGTTGGGTATCTCATTTAACCTGTTCAGGATTTATCGTCTGTCACAAAATGTGCTCAGCAGGATTCACAAAGTTTATAGCAGGAGTAAACACCCCGCTGGGCTGAGATAGTATGGCTGGGCTGGGAGGGCTGAGGTTTGCCTGCCCAGGGCTTTCTTACAACCCAGACAGCTGCAATAGCTCAGCTGCCTGAGTCCTCACAGCCAAAAGTAAGGTGCTATTATGCTAAAAATGATGCCTGCAAGGAAGGTTTTCAGATTTAAAACGCTCCAAATTTTTTCAGCTTTTGTAAACCCAAGCACACAAAAGTAAAATATTGCTTTTAACTGTAGAAGAACAGACAAATAAAGTGGTGACAGTTAGAAAATTATGGTAACATTCAGTGTCCATAACTTTTAGTGTTCAACTAGCTCATGGGAAAACACCGTTCCTTTCTTAAGTGCTTTACAATATCCTGTAGCTTCCTTGAAAATTAAAACTGCCAAATAAATTTAAAGCAGGCTTTTATGCAGTAGCCTGCAAAGTGAACATTGACTTCAGACTAGTTTCTGGGACATCTTCACAGAAAAGAAAGTCATTGGTTGAGCATTGACCATGTATAATAATGAACAATACATATCTGATATACAGCTAAACTAAAATTCAAACAACGGGATACAGAGAAAAACAGGAAAAAAGAACAACTGTCATGCCAGAGCAATCACCTCCTGTGAGAAATCTGATATCTGAGTTTAGAGGTGCAAGGACTTGAGAATAACAGCAGGAAAACGAAACAGAAAAAAAAATATCACCACAGCAGTTTAGATGAACGATTGCAGAATGAAAGGCTACAGAATTGCAAATCTGAGATCTTTAGCATTACAAAGGTTAAGGCACAGTGTGGCACAGGGGAACTCGAAGCATTTGATGAGACAGTCATTATTCCTCAAAGAAAGAAAGGCAAGATCAATAGGAAAATAAATAGACCACTCTGTAGCTTGACAGGATTTTACAAGATCCTCTAATTGCTTAGTTTCCTCCCTTTGTGTCTTTCAGAGAAATAATGACACCTGGCGCTGTAAATCACTGCTAAGAAGCCAGTTTGACAGCTTCAACTGAGTTCAGATTTCAGCTTTAGAGTCCCTCCATGGACAAGATACTACTGCCGAAAAGGAGGGAATTCTTAGGTGTATAGCAAATACACCAACACCTATGGTTGATGGATATGGACGTGTAGCCTCTTTGAGGATTTGGAACCAGAATAATCCTATGTTTTTTAGGGCTTGCTGACCTGATGATGCTATCATGCTATCATCTGCTGACGTGCAAAAGTGTCTCCTTCTACTAAGTGAGGGTCCCAGCTGTTTGGTCAACCAGAGCTTTACATGTAGATAACCTCAGGCCAGCTCTTGCAAAGCCTCCATCCTCTTGACATCTGAGGACACACCAAAGAAGGGGACTGTCATTGGAATATTTCTTAAGTCAGAGCATTCTTGCTTATCCTGTTCAAGTTTTGTGAAAAATATCTCTGAAGAGAAATCCACATCTAGTTGCTTAATGTAAACAACTCTAATGAGTATGGAAGCCAAAAATCAGGAAAATTAAATAAGATTGAATAAAAGAGGTAACATCCAGGACTCTTCATAAAGAAGAAGCAATTTCTAACTTGAGGAATTTGGTAGAAAATAGAGTGGTTTCTCTGAAGGATGGTGTGATGCCCTTGACTGCATGGTCCTTGGTAGTGAGCAGTAGATATTTGTGATATATGTCCTAAAGTTAATTTGTGTTAAAAGGATGTAAGATGTAATTCAACCCCTAGAAATATAAGTTTTGTTTCTAATCCAGTATACCAAGAGTTAACTAAGACGAAAGCTGCACAGACAGGGGTGCAGGAATTTCTTTTGCCAGAAAAGACACAGGAGGGACACAAGAAAACTATGATAGGAATTACCCGGAAAAGGGACACGAGGATACCTCTGCCGGGAATCATTAAAGGGAGAACAAAGACAACGGAAAAGGGAGATGGAAGCCCGGAGAACCCGATAATTACATCAGATCGATATCTCACCCGTCTCCTCCTGAAATTAACATCTCCACACCACACCTGGCCACAATGATTAAAGGCATTATCTTCTCGAGCAACTCTATTCAGAACCCCAGAACTGGAACATGAATGTCTAATGAGGCTGCCTCGGAAGAAGGAACCTCGGAGTCCCGAGTTTCTCTTAGCGACCCAGTGTATAAAAAGAGACTGCTCCAAACCAGAAATGTGAACTTGGGGGGTAGCATACTAACTGAGTGTGTTGCCACGTTCACCCAGCGCCCATCCCGGGCTCGACGCTGTCCTTTTAATTGTCGCTGTCCGAGACTGTCATTTTGTCTCTCAATAAAATTCCAAAATTTTGATTTATCGAATTTGGTCGATCGTATTTATTACAATACTGGTGGGGTTTTGAGTATCTGGTAATTGAAATAACATTGCTGCTACTTCTTTCTTCTTTCCAATTCTAGGAGTTCCCCTACTATGAACTGAAGGCAGGCAGTTTTACTTAAGAGTAGTAATTTTAAAACTGCAATCAGCTATGGATAAATTGCCTAAACCATGTCGATATTCTTGGTTTCACGGCTCAGTGCTTGAAGTTTGTAAAAAGAAGAGTGACACTGAATTGAAAACCCCAGAGAAATGCTGGTCTTGAATTTCTTGTTTGGGAATGACATTAATTACAAAATAACCAGGCAGAGAAACCACATAGAAAGCTGTCCCTGTCAATGGCATGACTGCTCCTAAGGGCTTTGTCACACAACCTGCATATTTTTATACCTAATCAAGTAGATTAATAAAATTACAGATTAATGAGTTCTTTTTTCTGCCCCAAAATGCAACCCAAACATTGCTGCACAGCTCGGAATTGCACTACTGTGACAGTTTCTCTTTGGGACACTTCCTCTTGCATGTTTAGCCCTTTATTGGGTCCCTGCAATCAAGGTATACACACTTTTAAGGATAAAACAATTGTTTTAGCCAACACAAAAGTTAGTTGCAGTTATGAAGCCACATGGTTTATTATATTTTTCACCTGAATAAGACACTGGAAGAGTGTTTGCAGGCCAGGTAGGGATTAGTCAGGAAGAAGGTTGAATTGCTTTGCTGCATGGCATAGATTCTGCTCCTGAGCTGCTTTCAGCATTGCATTTGGTTGCATTTTTCGTTTGTTTTGTCTGTTTGTTTGTTTGTTTTTGTTTTATAACCTTCCATGACAGTGCGTTCCTTTTTGAATCCTAGAGTTACTAATGATCCTGTTTTAGCACTCTGACCTGTCTGTAACTTTATCTTCCTTATCTTTGTTCTACAGACTTTTTCACAGCTCTTTCTCAAACTGAGTAATTAGAAGTCTGAGCCAAGATTGTGTAACTCAGCCACATTATTATGGGGCTTCACATTCCTGGCAAGCCTGGGACAAGTAACAGAGGGGTGAAGAGAGCAAGAAATACACCACTTTGCCCTTCATATTCTCCACCAGTGGAGAATATGGAACAGGACAATGAAGCAAGGAACAGAAACTACAGCAAAGACTTTCCTATATGCTAAAATTTCACTTTAAGACAGCTTCTAATGACATTTGAAAGAGCTTCTGAGGTAAATCCTGGCCACCTTCAAAATAGAATGGTGCTACTTTTATTACTTTGCACTAGAAATATGATTCTGAAGTACAGGTGCAGAGTGACTAAACAGATAAAGAATGATCCCCACATGTGACTTTGAGCCTCACAGGCCTCCTGTGCCCTCCTGACTCAGACCAGACCTTTATAAAGATTATTATATAAAAGGGGAGACATATTTGACCCTTAGTGTTTGATTTGTCTGTCAGTGCCCCAGGAAAGCTGAGACCCTTGCGCTTAACCAGTTTGTCAGTGTCCCATTAGGAGCACCCTTCACTGAGCAGTCCTGCTGGACCAGAGGGTGGTTCAGCTGACTTCTTCAGAACACACCCCAACAGTTTAAGGGACAGCTGTCAGTGGATCTCCTACATAATCTGAGTAAATTACCTGCTACTGGTCACGGTCAGCACCTGTGAAGGACCCTCTCGAGCAGTTTACAGAATAATTCTCTTTAATTTTAAACATTTTAAATTTAATTTAAATAGAAAATTGTGACAGGTTGAGGTTCAAGGATTGCCAATGATAGTATCTGACTCCAAAAATGTATTCAAAGCAATACACAGCTAAACTAATCCCCAGTTCAGTGTGAATTGAGTATGGTTCTTACCCACCAGGCATCCCTATAGAGAGGAAGACCGGTTCAGTCCATCAACTGATCCCAGAATTTATCATTTCCTCATTCCTCCTCTCCCCATTCTCTGCTTATATACTATTTCTTTATGGAGTGATTTTAGTAAAACATAACTTTGTTAAGCCAAACCTTTGTTACTGATTGGTGTAAAATTCTCTTGTTTCACTCTGAAAGATACAGTAAAAAAATATAAACACATACACAGTGAGGGGTGGTTGTACCTTGGAGGTAGGAAACTTGGGATGAAGGTGTGAGTTAATATTACTATGAGATTATAATGAACCAAGTATATCTGAGGAGGGCATAGTTGGCTCAGCAGCAGGACATCTCCTATCTCCTTTGGTGCTTTGTGATTTTTCTACTGCAAAGTACCGTAACCTAGCATTGAGTTCCCCTCCCTGGAAGTGTTTCAGCTGAGGCTGGCTGCGGTTTGTCCACTCTGCTCTACCCTCTCCATTCCATCTCCCTTAGCAGGTGCTTACAGATCCTGGGTGTGGGGAATCATTATGTGTGGAATGTGTGGAATAGGTGTCCAGCATGCCAACCACATTCCATCCAGAGAGTAGCAGTTGCATTTCGCCCTGTAATTTCTGTACTTCTGTGAGGATGTGAATGTATTTTCCCAGTTTCCTCTAATTTTACCTCCAGCCATCTTTCCACAAAGATTATAGTAATGTCTCTTCTTTTGCAGAATTGGTTCTGGAACTGAGCAATATTTTCCACCTCATGTAAGATCAGAGACTATCATAGGTTAGAATAATTTTGTTTTCTAGATAAAGAGAAATGTAAAATGTTTTTTCCCTGCCCTAACCATGAGGTGAGTTGGGGGGAGGAGGACAAGGACCTATCAGAAAGCAGGCTGGGATAGTGGCAGCTGAGTTGACCAATGAGAACTGTCAGTGTGACTTTGGAAGGAACATTTGAAACTAATCTGCTGACACTGCCCTCTCTCTTGCTTCGGTGATCAGCCATGCGGTAACGTGCTTAGGGCCGGGCCCGGCCGGGTTGGGCTCTGCTGCCCCTCTGGGCGGCCGGGCCGGGCCTGGCCGGGCTCTGGGGGCCGCTGCCCGCACGGGGAAGGCCTGGGCCGGCTGAGCCCCTTTCCCTTGCTGGCGGGCAGGGGAGAGGGGCAGCTGCAGCTCGGCAGCGCGGGGCCATGTGCTCAGACCACGGCAGAAAGGGCCAAAACATGGCCCAGCTTAATCACCGCTGGCAGCGGAGAAAGCAAGCCTGCAGCTCCATAACAACTCTGAGCTGGACTGCCTCAGATGAGACCGAGGGGCGGAAAAAAGAGACATTTGCCGGTTTCTTTTACCAGCTCAGCATGTGCACGTGGCTTTGCAAGCCTGGGCAAAAAAATTAACCCTTTCTTAGTAATACAGAACTTTTAAAGCACAATTCTTCCTCAAGAGAAAGAAGAAAACAGAAAGTACGTGGAACAGACACTGCATGAAGTCAGTTAGATGAGAAGTGAAAGAACTAATAATATTGGAATAGGATTGAAGAAGTGGACATTTTTAGCTGGACTCTTCTAAGGTAAATTATGAAGAAATGAACTGTTCTTTGCAGCATTCTTAGTGTTATTTTGGGTAGAATGCTATTCTAATCAAAATTAAGGACTGGTGTAATGGAGATTTATTTGGGAACTTTGAAACCCCCACTCCTGGGTCAAAAAGGAGGTCTCAGCCTTTTGAGACAAAGATAATTTTTAGATGAGAAGAAGTATTCATAAATAATACCCCAGATACACTGAGAAGCTCTGCAGATAGAACATCACAGTCTGTGAAAACTCTGGGCGGCAGCGGATGTGTGTGTGAGCAAACCTCTTCATAAAAAAATCTTAGAAGGACTCTTCTCCTAAGATAATGTGTAGTTATGTCTAAGTAGTGAAACTGACTGAAAATCCTAAGTTGTGTCTTTCTATGTTGTTCAGTAAGAAAGTTAATAGTTTGTAAAAGGCAAGAAGTGTGTTTTTGAAGTTTCATTCTGTTTTAGTGTTTTTTTTTTTCCTATTCTTTTAGTGTGTGTTAATAAAACCATTTTTTGTTCATTTTTAAGCTTAAGCCTGCTTTGTTTATTTTTCTCCTAATCTCTCCCTCCCACAAAAAAATATTAACACTAAACCCCCTACATTAATTGGTGTTTCTGCCTGGTTTTATTAAATTAAAACCATTACAGAGACTAATTTAGGTTAGAACAGAACTGTGGAGACACGCTGCTCAAGAGTGCTGGCTTCTGATAGATCAAATTGTTCTGACCAAATTATGAAAATCTGCAAGGATGGTGATCACACAGAATGTCTTGGCAGGATAACCCAGTGTTTGACAATCATCACCATGAACACTGATTTCCATGTTTTCAGATAGAATTTTTGTGGCAACTTGTGCCTATTGTCTTTTGTTCTTTGTAGTGTAGCAGAGAAGAGTCTGTCCTCCCAAGGAGAGAATATGCCCCAGTTACAACCATGGGCAGCACAGACTGGACTCGAGGAAATTAATTTAATTTACTATTAATCAAGTCAGCGTAGGATGATGAGAAACAAACCCAACTTTTAAAACACCTTTCTTCTTCTCTGGCTCAACTTTACTCACAATTTCTCTACCTCCTCCTCTCCTGGTGGCATGGGGGATGGGGAATGACAGCTGTGGTCAGTTCATTGCACTTTGTGTCTTCCCTCCTCTTCAGGGAAAAACTTCTCCCATTATTCCTGTACACAACTTAGATAGACAACTAGGTGTAAATCTCCAGTTGATATGTACTGACATTATTTCCTTCACTGGCTTTAATTCCTATTTTCCATTGCTTTTCTACCCTCGCTTCTGGATGCACAAGAAGGAGGCAAATGAAAACTGAACTTTCAAAATTGAGAGAAATCTGTAATTAAGTCCAGTAGAGTCTTGTTAATATTTCTTCTGTTATAAAATATCAAGTTTTGGCTAAGAAAATGCAGTGAATGAAGAGTACACCAGCATGTTTTACAGTGTGCATTGCTAAACATTACAAAACAAAAAACTTCAGATATTATGTAAAAAATACAAGATCCTTAAAACAGAATAGTTAATTTTGCCTTTCTATTCATTTTGGCTTGTAATTTGCTTAAAAGCTTTGCAGAGAGAATCATTTATGTTTTCATAAAAATGGTTAGCCAATATGTCAGTTTGATTAGATTGTCTTGTTTGCTTGGGCAATGAAGTTTAAGGTTAATCTCATCTAATCTAAATGACGCTCATGTTAGACTTTGCCAGAGAGATGCAGAGGGATCCCATGCCTGTGCAGCAAAGCAGGCACTTACCTCCCAGATTTCTTAAAAGGAGCATTATTTCCAGATGTCTTATCCTTATGTTGTATCCTCAGTTCAACTCCAGCATCAGTAAGCAATTAACTGTTTTCATCCCTACTTCGGGCTGGGTGCATGGGCAGTGGCAAGCTGCTTGGTTGTCAGAACACTTGACGTGAAAGGCTGGATTTCCACTTCAGTGCGTGGGATTCATCCCTCTGCCTCCTATTAACATTAACGGGGATCCCTTCACTAAATCCCCTGCAGTACACTGAAAATCTCTTCCTGTTTATAACTCAGGGTCATGTTGTTTTTTCTCCCTGGATTGTGTCCTGAGGGGATTATTTCCATTTTTATGCCCACGCTCCCACATAAACTAGAAGGAGATGATTTTTACATTTCCGGGCAGTGTAATTTGCTTTTCATGAGTCTCTAGGAGCTTTAAGATGATGAATATGTTGCAGTCCTAATTTTCCTCTATGGTTGGTCCAAGAAACAGTTCTTCTGGCCCTCAAATAACAACACCAAAAGGAAGAATAACACACATCCTCTTAGATATCTTCTTTAGTTTTATTGCAAGTTGCTTCAAGACCTGAAATCCCAATCTGCAGCTGGTCTGAATTGGCACTTTGCAAGAGTGCACTGTCATTCTTGTGTGGAACATGTGCATAGACCTTGCTTTAAAGTACTGCTGAGGAATTTTAACCCCTGGAAAGAATTCACTAATTTCATAGTATATAAGTAGTCCCTCTGTGACAGAACTGTGCGTGTATATGAGGTGAGTTACTGTATTGTAACTGCATTGCAGCTGTTGGTTTGTAATAGTAAACAGAGTTATTTGGACAGCTGTTTCTTCAGGGTGGAACAGAATTGCAAGTAAGTGTTGAAGTGGGAAAGCTGCAAAAGCATTAAGGAGTAAATGCTTGAAAATATGCCTGAAATGTCTAGCATGACCACAGAACAAAGTGAAAATGCTATATTCAGAGACTACTTTTATAGCAGTAAACAAAATGTGCCTAGGAACAATCATGGACATTGAGTGGTACCAAGGTCCATCTCTGCAAAGAAAGTGTAACCCTCCTGCCCTGGTTTCAGTTGGGGTAGTTAATTTTCTTGTATGAAGTTGTGTTTTGGATTTAGTATGAGAAACATGTTGATAACACATTGATGTTTTAACTGTTTGAGAGTAGTGCTTCCTTGAAGTCAAGGACTTGCCAGTTTCCCATCCTCTGCAGGCAAGGAGGTGCACAAGAAGTTGGGGGGGAGTCATGACCAGAACAGCTGACCCGAACTGCCCAAGGGGCTTTTTCATATGGTAGAACATCATGCTCAGTATAGGAACTCGTGGAATGGGCCTATTTCTGTCTGGACATCTGTCAGCAGGTGTTGAGCAGCTGTGCTGTGCATCACTTGTCCTTCTTGAGCTTTATTCTGCTCTTTCTCTCCTTTTCAATTTATTATTAATAATATTAATATTTTTTTTCCAGTTTTGAAACTGTTCTCATCTCAACACATGAGGTTTACTCTTTTTGCCTGGTGCTAGCTGGGGTTAAATCATGACATCTCTCAGAGTAGTTTTGCCTGCCTGCAAACTGTGTGTGAGGAATTGTCCCTTGCATGTGCTGACTCCTGAACTATGCCTGGGAATTATCTGTATCACACTGACAGGTTTGGACCAGAACACACCCAGAGTTCACTGATTTAACCATAAAAAGGGCTGTGCTGCTTAATCCACTAGTATAAATGCATCCATACTGTTTGCACATTTATGTTTGCTAGTTTCAATAACTGGCATAATAAAAGTAGTGAATAAAAGTGAGCTAATTTTGTATGTGACCTAGCAGCACATGCTGACATTGAAACTATCCCACCCCTGCTCTCCAGATTAAATCTGCCACATTTGTTTCGTGGTGTGGACAGGCCATATGTTCCTTAGAATTTAATTTCCATTTAAAAAATCATTTGGGTGTTTAGCTGCCTTAAACATCCTGAAAGTCAGCAGAGTTAAGGTCACAAAACACTTGGCAAACTTGTGCAAATGCTGTTTAGTGCCTGTCCCAGGCTGGCAGCCAAGGGACTAGTGCTGCAGCTTGCAGCTGGCTCTTGACAATTATGCCTGCACCATCCTGCTTCAGGGCAGACTCATGTTGTGTTGACACCCAGGGCAGCCACAGGATTCCATGGTGCAATAGCCAGAACTCTGTATATGAGTTAGGAGCTCACACGCCTTTTGCCAACCTGCCCTTGCTCACTTTGGTTTAAATCATAGCCCAGTCCTACTTGGAACCACTTCAGCCTACCTGCATCTCACATATGATGCTGGGGGCTGTAAAGAGCTTCTTAGGCAAACTTTGCAGCCAGGGTTAATCCCAGTGTCTTTAATTTGATGTGCAGGCTAATTTAAGGGTAATTGGGATCTGCTTACATTACTCCACAGGCACAGCATGGTTCTCAGCAGAGCCACACATCAAGAGAAATAACAGGCCTGCAAACTGCTGCCTGTGCACATCTGGATACTTACAGAAATACCGTTCATGACTCCCCTAGTGTACTGGTTTGTATCTGTAGGTCAGAGAAAAGGCTTGTCCTTTCCTGGCCCAGTCCTCCTACCAAGCACAGTTTCCACCTTCAGTGCCCATGGAAGGTCCCAGGTGGCTCAGGCATGATGTCAATGTCAGCTGTAGCCTGTATTTCCCTCACTTGCTACCCAAGGCAGTAGATGAAGGGTAGTGCATTCAGAAAAAACTTCACAGGCATTGTGAAAACATGGTTCACTTGCCACTGGCTTATGAATACTACCATGAATCACTAATAACCATAAGTGGCTACAGCTCAGAATTGTGGTTTTCCATGTGAAAAAAATCCACACTAAAACACTTTTAGTTCACTGCACTGTGAAAAGTATGAGAGCTTGAATCAGAAGGGAGAGTCCTGTCAGCTGAGTCAAAATCATCTTCACATTAATACTAAATATAATTATCCTGGCTACTGGCAGTTCTACGTTTTTAAATAAGGATGTAGCCTGTTCTACAGCAAGCATATTTTTTAAATGGACAAAACCCATTTAACAATAGGAAGTTTTGTAATATTTTTGCATGAAAATCATCTCCATATGTCTTTACTTGAAGATCTAACCTTTCTCCATTCCAAATAAAGAGTTTGAAGAGGAGAGATCACATATAGGCAATGTCAAACCCTAATTTAAAAGCTCAAACAGGGGGTAGCAATTACCATATGTGTTTTATTGACTGCCATATCTATTTTACTGATCTTGGAGCCAAATTCCTTAGATGGTGGCAAGACTGAAGTATAATCCCCTAAAAAACCCCCCAAACCAACTCACACAGACCTTTCCTTTTTTTTTCACAAGTCCATGCTGCATGTCAAGAAACCACATTTCTGAGATTCACTGAGTATGTCCCTGCTGGCTATTTAAAGCCACTGGTAATTCCACAGTTATATTGTTCAGTTATCATTGTCTTACAGCACTTCAGAGCAAAATTGTTCAGGTTTCTTTTTCTACCCATTTTTCAAAGGATTTGATATCAAGTTTTCAAAAAACACCATGGGGAACATATTTATGACAGTCATATCCTGCTAATGGACATACAGATGGATCCTCAGGGAATGGTTGGAGCTTCTTTTAATTACCTGCACAGCCAGGGTCCAACTGACTGAACTTTACTCCCTTCTCATTTTTCATTCTGACTGTATTCCTTTGGGAGGTACTCATTGCACTCCAATAAACTACATTTGTCAATCTATTGCAAGCAATGTTTTAACTCATGAGTACCTGTAGCACCATGTCTGTGTTCAGGGGCCTGCTTTGGTGATAAAGAGGACTCTTGCTGTGGTGTTCATGTGAATTGAGATGAGCTTGAAGGTAGATTGAGTTAATGAACCTTGGCTAGGTCAGGTGTAGTGTCAACAAGGAAACTTAAAGAGTTTCATCCAGGCTGTGAGATCTTATGTAACAAGGTCCTTTGCCCCTTGTATTTTCTGTGTTTGTGTTTTATCCTTACAAAGGTTGTTCTTTGAACAGGTACCTCCCAAATTTCTTGTGCTGTGTTGAAGCAAAGAAAATAGTAGCACAGACACAGGATAAGAGGCAAGTTAGGAAACCTTTG
Organism: Hirundo rustica; assembly: GCF_015227805.2. Taxonomy (NCBI): domain Eukaryota; kingdom Metazoa; phylum Chordata; class Aves; order Passeriformes; family Hirundinidae; genus Hirundo; species Hirundo rustica. Next base: position 85,893,092 of record NC_053451.1, read on the forward strand.
TACCCCAGTTTACTTATGCTGTATTAATACATTCTTTATTAGTTGGGTTTTTAAAATTTTCCTGTGGTAAAACCCAGAAAGTTTATTTTTTTCCAGATGTAGGTCTACCACTTACATGGTATCCTTTTGAAGGGACTAAATCCACTGTTGAGTACTTTTTGCAGGTAAGCACTGGAAGAGATGGCTTAGGGCTGTAACTAAATCTTCTTTACTGAAGACCTTTACAAAAATCTACGACTGTCATAGATCCAGCAAGTCTGGCTGTGGGGGGAAACTGAGTGATCTCTTGGGGTGCCTTTGTAAGTCAGTCTTATTTAAGTTTTGTATGAGTTACGTTAAAAATAAAACCTCAAATTCATAAGGACGATACAGGACTAAACCCATTTTTTTTCCTCTTCAGTCTAAAGGTCTGTAGAGCACAAATCTGCAAGAGGGCTGTAGTTACTCTACAACTTTTGAGTGGACAAAATAAGCTGTGAGAAGTTTACCAGAATCAAATCCTATCCTTGGAGTACTGCATAGATATTAAAAATCATGACACTGTAGAGCTGGTTACTTCCTTCCTAGTGGCTCTGTTTGCAGTGGCCTTAACATGCTCAGGGACCATGTGAGAATTCTAAAGTTTGTCATCTTCCCTTCAGAGAAAAGTGCCTACTTCCTTTTCTTCAAGTACTGGAGTTCTGACATTAAGACGAGATACTAATCACAATATATAAAACAGATTTTTATGTCTCCTTCAGACTTGCAAGACTAATTTAGCTTTTTACAAGACTGACAGAGTACTATTCACATAAGGACAGCAGGCTTGACATCTCTCAGAAAAGGGACACTTGATTTTTTCTACAGTATAGTGCAAGGCTGTCCACAGATAGTCAAAGGCATATCCTTGTATCCATTATACTTGTTTCGGCTATTTCCATAAATTTTTAATAGCTAAAATTTACTTGCTTTTTGTCATTAAAATGCTGAAATTAGGGCAACAAACTCAGAAAACCGTTGCCAGTACTCATTGCTTGTGCTCCTAATCCTTTCTCAGCATGCTTGGATGAGCTCTGCTTGTTCCTTCTGTCTGCTGTCATTGTCTGCACCGTGTTTTGGTGGACAGCCAGGAATAATTAAAAAAAAAAAAAAAAAAAAAAAAAAGAAAACCAGGTCACAACTGTATAAAGGAAATGTGTGAAACAATTGCACACAAAGTACCAGTGAATAAAAGCTAATTAAATTTCCTTGCATATTTTAGCTTTATAGAATACTCTATATTATAAGATTTTTCTGGATTTATTTTCTTGATCACTATAATGATGATGACCTTATAAATATTTGGAAATAAGAACAACTATGGAAAGCTATTTCTGGCAAAGATATGCTTAGTGGAAATATGGAAAACAATCAACAATTTGGGCTTTATAGCTCATCTCTGACAAGGAAGACTTATAGCATGGGCAGTGACACAATGACATTTCTAGAAGGTCAGGTGTTCCAGAGGGCTGCTGAATGAATTCTGCATCCACTTTGGAAATACTTGAAACGGGAGTGTAATTAAGACCATTGACCTCTTGATTTCCGGCTTGTGACATAAAATCTCAGAGAACAGAGTATTCTCTGTAGGTAAATAATATATACTTCTAGATTCCCTCAATTCTGCTCTTCAAAAAAGAAAAAAAAAAAAAAAAGCTTCAATGAACATGAGGTTGTTTCTATTTATTTTGCAATGGAAGATACAAGGCAGCGAAGAATCTGACTCCTGATATTTTCTCTATTAGAGATGAACAAGTCATCTCATCTTTGTCATAGAAAGTGGAAAGAGGTAAATCTCTGAGGAGCTCACTGGAGCAATAATAAATTTCAGTGAACAAAACTGTGCTATACCAATAACTAAATTCTTTCTTTCTTTACGCTTTTGGACAATTGCATCAAGGACAGAAATGCTGTCACTGCGCTGATGATCAATTTTTTCATGTACTTTTGGAAGCTACTTTGAGTCATGCTGATAACCTTCTCTTTGACTATTTTTGCATTGACAAATTTTCTGATATATCAGGATTTTGAAATGAATCTGTGGAGATGTTGCTCATGGATTCATATTTTAGAAACTAATTTGTTAAATAATTTAAAAAGCATATTTTCTTGGCATACCTTGAGCAAAGCCTGGTACCAAAACTATTGATAGGTGTGATAAAAGAAGGATCATTTGCCTTCATTTTAAACTGGACAAGCTTGAGAAGATGAATTTTTCCATTTCTGTGCATCCTGCTCTATGGTCAGATAACCTGGATGTGTCTGATTTGTAACAGGGTGATATTAATAATGGATGGTATATAAAACGAAAAGTTAGTTTCTAACACAGATCTATCAAGATCTGTGTAGTAGGAAGATGTCGTGGGCTTTCCCCAACATTCAGGTGGTTTTAGAGTCTTTTTGCTCTCTGCAAAGCTCTGTGCCAAACGGATGAAAGAGACGGAGTCTTCAGGTTCTGATTTTTCAAGGTCGCATGCTTCGTTTATTGTTCTTATCTTACAATTTTCTCAGTGCCCCACAAAGGTCTGTGCAGCTGCTCGGGCTTCTGGTGACTCCTCGACTCCTCCCGAACTGGGCTGTTGTTATCTTCTATGCTAATTGCTACGTATTCTTTATTTATCATTACTTGCCAATACCTATCACTTATACTAAACAGGTCATCCCTATCTTGACCCAATCTCTGTAAACTACTTTGTGCCACCGTCACTGATGAAAATGGAGTGAGGGAAGAAGAAAGAAGAAGCAGGAGACAACGACCCAAATCCTCCATCTTGCCCCCATTCACTTCAATGCTAGAAACCTAAATTTACTGTTTTCTCACCCTGTGATAAGCTAAACTACTATCTTTCACACTCTTATGGCCTGCAACCCCTCCCGCAGTGCAGGAAGCCTTTCCCATGGACTGAGATCAAAGCCAGTATCCCTCTGAGCTCTGGGCCGGGGTCCCAGACCCCCCGTGTCCAGGTCTCTGACCCTCCAGGGCAGCCAAAGGAATGCCCTGGACTCCAACAGGAAGATAGGACATACTATATATATAGTACATATGTACTGATTTACTAAAGTATATCATATATCAGGTGTTTCAGAAAAAGCCTTCAGTGGGAGGTTAAATATTTGAGAAGCCTACACTGAATCATTTATTGGTAGCTTACGAAACAACAGTATCAGGACACCATGGTTAAAGAACAGCTAAATGACAGTGATAAACAAAGAGAACCCAACTCCATGTTTTTATAATAGATGGGTGCTTAGACTGAATGGGCAAAAATTATGCCTCTCTAAAACTGATCAAGCTGATTAAATCTTGGTGAGCCTTTCTTTATGGCAGGACTGAGAGATCCTGACAGATCATGCAGTGCATCTACAAGGCTAGTGAGGAGTAGTCAGAAGAATGGTCCCATACCTCAGACAACTTCAGTGAGAAGCACTTTAATGTTCTTAGACAGTCTTGTGTGCAGGTTAATAATCAATAAGAGCCTGTCATGAGCTAATTACAATTATAGCAATTACTACATTATTATTTTAACTTCTCAGGGAGATGGCATGCTCTGCTTCTGTGCCTAAACTCCCCTAACTGGTGTGTGACACTTGGTCAGAAATGAGTACCTTCTTTGAAAATCTGGACTGGTGTGCAGGCCTTGTTCTGGCCTTTGAACTTCAAAAGCAAGGATTTTCTTTAAGGACAATTATAGTTTTGTTAAAAGAGCTGAAAAATAAGTTGTAAACAGTTAATTTAAAAACTTTATTTCAACTAAACTAGGCTTCTTTGATTTCAAAATTAAATTAGGAGAATAATAATATTGGTAGCCAAGCTAAATGCATATTTTAATTTAGCTATCCAGTAAAAAATATGTAACACCTTATATAAGGTTTTAATCTTTCCTTCTTGTGGGTATTTTGTAGTGGACTCCTACTCCCTCCAAGCACCCTCTCATTAAAAACAACCCTCTGTATTGATAGATGGTCAGCATGACTTTTGACCAAAGGGAGAGATCAAGGAGAGGCAAACAAAACCCATCTATGTCATGTCATGTCATGTCATGTCATGTCATGTCATGTCATGTCATGTCATGTCATGTCATGTCATGTCATGTCATATGTTGTGAATTAATAATTGTCACCTCAATTTTGTTTGGACTGTACAAGTAGGTTAGGCCAATTATTATCCAAGCACTGCATCTGAATGAACACTGTACTTAAAAGTGGATTTAGATTAAACATAAAATGTACAGTTTAGAAGGCAGTGCTCACCTCTATTCATGACTTTTAGGGCAAATGAGTTTGTCACTTACACAGGCATTTTTTCTATAATGACATTAGCACTTTGAGCAGGTTTAAATGTAACTGAGATACTTCAAAAATCTGTGTTGGCAGAATGCAACATACTCTATGATTCATTTTAGGTATACATCTATTATTTTCATACTTGCAACAGTAAAAATATTTTCTATATTTAAATACTGTTTAGACTTTGGAGGGCTGAACTTACCACTTCTCTGTGAGGTCAGCTGAAGAGAATTTTTTTCTTTTTAAGCTGACAGTAATATACTTGTTGGTTTGTGTAAACTTACTTCACCCATCCCAGTGATTCCAATAAAAATATATTACTGGATTACTTTTATTATTTACAGAAACTTTTGAATTTATATAATTCCTGTAAACCTTGTAAGTGCCAGCCTGCACTGTGCTCCCCTGAGGAGCTGGCTAGACTCCCTTGGTGCTGGGTTTCAGAGGGGCACCATGAGATGATCTCAACCTGCTCAGGGTCATTTGAAACCCATCTGTTTCTTGTGCCTGTGCTGCCTTATTGTCTTCCTTACATGTCCATCTGTCTCTCTGATAAGCTTTCACCATTGTTTCTTCTGGCCTAAACCTCATCAAATCAGGTCATTAATTATTCTGGTCTCCTCTTGGATAACTTAACCTTCATTTTCTTCCTGTCTTAGCATCTCCTTCTGTACCTTTTCTAAATTCAGTTTGTATTTTCAAATCATATCTGACAAAAAAATGCATGTATTTCATGAATTGTGCAGCCAGCACTGCAATAGCAGTTATTTTTCCCTTACTCCTCAAACACCTTAAGACATAATTTCTCTTTTTAATATGTAACCTTGCATTGATTGCACATAATTATGATGTCAGAGACTAGACTTTCCAGAACCCTGTCCCTGGCTCTTTTCCTCCTACAGTCAATCTTTCTGTCAGAGATGGGGGGAGGAGGTATGAAACTCTCCTATATCTTGCAGTATTCATCACAGAATCACAGAGCAGGGAAGGTTGGAAGGGAACACAAGAGGCCATTTGGTCCAGCCTTCATGCTCAAAGCAGGGTTGCCCTAGACAACAGGGCACAGGATTGTATCCAGACTGTTCTTGAATATCTCCATGTCTCTCTTGTCCTGGGGAACCCAGAACTGGACACAGGACTCCAGATGTGACCTGGACTGAGTAAAGAGGAGAATCTTCTCTTGACCTGCTGGCAATGCTCTTCCTGATCGTTCCCAAGACATCACTGACCTTCTTGGCCCTAAGGATGCACTGCTGACTCATGGACAGCTTGTAGCCCACAAATTAGTAAGGAATGAAAGATTAAAGAGAATTGCAGCATATAGTTCTCCTGGAAACATAAAGTTGTGGTGATAAAAATAATAGAAGAAATCTGTTCAGAAAAATGCATCTTAATATCTTCCAAAAATCTCACAGATGTTTGAAAGAAACTTAAATAGTAATTGTAGGGAAAGTGGGGAAAAGAGGATGCAGTAAAAATGGTATAATGATCACTTGCTAATTTTGGCTACTTATCCCATTGGCTCATTGACCCTGTGCGTATTCTTCTGCATTAATCACTATGCATTGTATGTCATAATAGCTAAGAAGACCAGAATTTTCTTATGTTACTGTTTCAGTAGGTTTTACTGGGTAATGTCTGAATTCCTTGAAAACCAGTAAAAAATCCTTCTGTCAGAGGAGTTTTACATATATTTTTTTCTTGCCTGGTCAATTGTGTGTAGCACAAGGAAAATAATGCCACTTTAGCTAGTTATATTATTACTTTTATTTACAAGTAATATTATGTTCCATGTGGAGATTATCTGAGGTTCTGAGTAAAATAGATGGACAATGGAAAAAGTATATTGGTCTCTCAGTGAGACTATTTTGCTTTGATAGTTGTGGCTTTTCATTCAAAATTGTTCAGAATAACTGCAGTTTATTGTGTCCTGGAGACTTATTAAGGACGTTTCAGTAGACATGGGTGCAAATCTGATATTTTAATCTACCCTCGACTTTAGAATAATATTCTAAGTTATTCAAAGTCCACAGTTTCCAGCTGTGTGCAGTTTGTAAGCTGAAGAATTCATAGTGTAAATATATTCAGCAAAAAGTATTTCATAATGGAATTTTGAAAAATGCTGTAATCCAGTAACAATAGCTCCTTTTGAATGGTGAATCAATATGCAGATAGACCTTTGCACTAGGAGTGTATCTTTTTCTTTTTGTGTCTGTGTATTTAGAAACCTTAATGAGAATATTGTGTGCACCACAACGTTTTTCTAGGCCAAAATTTGTCTTCTTCAAGAAGAGTGGAAACTTACCCTTGTTTCCTGCAGCAGAAATTATAAATATAGAATAAGCAAGATTATGCTCACAAAGCAGAAATATGTCTCAAACTGTAAACCCTGTGGTAATATATCTGCAACCTTTGGCCAAGGGCTCTGTTCTGGTAACTTCCTCACTCAGACAGGACTTGCGGAGGGCTTCTCAGTGGTCAAAGGAGAGATCAGTATAGAAAAGATGTTATCTGGCTAACACTGAGAAGATAGTTCGTGAGTTAAGGACTGGGCCTGCAAAGTGACCATTTCTTTAATCCAGTGGTTTAGATGGATGCTGATTGTGGGTTTAGTGATTTAGTTTTCAGACATACCAATCTCTCCATCTCAAGGTATCCCCTGTAGTGTCTGCTGACCTGCTTGCTTCCTTTAACCTACTTCTATGTTAAAATGGGAGGCTCAAATTCCCAGGCCAGCTTCTTAGCATATGTGCACATGCCACATTACAAAGAGTGAATATCTGCACTCTGAGAACGCACCTTCCCTGAGTTTAAATCTAAAATGCCTTTAGTATTGATGGAAGAAAGCACCTTTGTGTTTTCACTTTTCTTGAAAACTTTTCTCTAGAGCTCTAGACAAGCTACTCTCTATGATCTTTTTCAGCTTGAGCAATTCTGCAAAATTAATTTAAAGAATGATCCCACAAAATTATTTTCTGGAATCCACATACACACTTCAATAACAACTGGACTTTCATTAACAACTGAAATAAAAATGTTGACTTTTTTTGGCATAAATCACCACCTTTAAAAAAAAAAAAAAGTTGAAGAATGGAAGAATGGTCCTGTTATCAGTAGAGTCAAAAGACATGGTGGGTCCCCTGCTTTGTGCAGAAACTACAGCATTAGTAATTACTGGTAATGCATGAAAAATGCATACTGATTTTAGAAGTCAAAAGCACATAATGGTGCAAATGTTCCTAACTGAGGAATGTGATAGTTGCTGTGATAGTTGTGCTAATAACTGTGCATTTGTATGTTCCTACCAAATTTTCCCCTTTATCAGTTCCATGTGAAATATGAACATTTTTCTTCCTAAAATAAAGCCAAAGGATTCTAATTATCTTCTTTTGAAAGAAGAATTACACATTAAAATGGCCTGAGGGGAAAAAATCTCAATAACCATCCTTGTTAATAAAGACTTTCTCTATATGAAGTGTTTCTGAAGAGGCATGCTATAGGCCAGACACGGACCATCTTTTATCCACAGTGTTGCCAAGCAACACTTCCTTGCATTCTTAAAATTAAAATGATTTTGCTTTCATTTTACAGAGTAAGAGGGTTGAAAATGAAGGGGTACATAAGGCCTTCAAGTGAAAAAAGGAGCTGGAACTTTTTATGCTTACTAATTCTCTGTGTAATTCAGTAGCACATGAGCATTCCTGTTCTGCAGCACAAAGATTCATTTGCAGTGGCCATGGCTGTAATGTGTGAGCAGGTGTGTATATCAGATGGAGCACATCAGTGTTTCAAATGACAAAATATGTTTTTTGGGGCTTTTGAGGGTTGCTTGTGGGGTTATTTTTTGTAATCACCAAGTTGTTCTGCGCTAGAAGTTATTTATCACGTATCTCATGCTGAAAAGGAATTTACAGTGCTGATAACAAGTGACTAACAAAGCATAGAACAGCTGATCACTCCTCCTCATCATCATAAGACACCAGCTGCAGTCCAGAGGATTGGCTCCTCCACAGCTACGTGAAAAAATCAACTAATGAAGTCCCTGGATGCGGGATGGATGACACACTCCACTAGAACTTGAAGAGAGACATTTTATTAGCTTGAGAAGAACACAGGTTTCCACAGGAGTTTGGTTGATTTGGGAGAGCTGGCATTAATATTTAGATGTAGCAAGCTGATCTCTTTTGCATTTCTAGAGGCAAAAAACTATAAAGAGACCACAGAAATCCCTCAAATGCAGGGGGTCAAGTTCAGCTGTGGATTGAGACACTGAATTTCAGGAACTGTAGTTGTCTGTACGTGACATAGATGTCTAAGCTCCTAGAATGGAGACAGTACAATTTATCTACTCTAGTGACATATCCATCCCATCCTTAAAGGATGGTGCAGAAGACAATGTTTTATCACCTGAACAGACCTCTTTAGGCATCTCTGTTTTTACTGTGGCCTTGTTATAGTCAACTACATGAAGGTATAGATCACCACTGATGATAATGAGAACTTAGATGTATAGCATACAGGCTGATACAGATCTCAGGACACCTGATGCTGTCTGAAACTTAGGCTTAATGCTCCCCACAGGTGATAATTCACTTGCTTAAATATTGGCACCTTTTCCAGTTTCAGCTCTTTGGAGGTATCCATCTGGCTGCTGCATGCCAGCATACAATCCTACACCCACAGCCCTGCCATTTCCACAAGCCTTGCCTGCACATTTTGACTCTGCATGATCTCTGAAGTGATGCTGAATATCTTTGATTAGACAAAGCACCCAGTGCTTTGCTCCACATATACCTTTGTATCCATTCCCTAAGGGTCCAACCAGTGCAATTGTAGAGCAAGACGTAGATTAATCTCATCATGTCCAGAGGTTTCAAGTGTAGAAGCAGATTTCAGTTTCCAGACAGAAGGATAGGCCTTGAAACAGGGTGAGATAATTTGATAGATTTGAAATGGTAATAGGTATCTCTTTTTAGGTAACTGAATTTTATCCTAGATGTCTGTATCTAGGCTGTCCACCTCATACTTCTTTTATACTCTGCAGAGGGAAACAGGCCACTAGAGGCATGATAAAGATATCAAATCCACATATAAATGTCTGTTCTGCAAAGCTGAAATATTGACATTGTATTGTAATTGTCTAAAGCAAGGTGAAATTAGGGTGGCTGGAGTTTCCCCCTCAGTTTCACCTTAACTGTAAAGCAAGGCTATCACTAGTAAGTAAGGTTACATCTGTATTTTGTTTTGTGAGTGTCTTGGGTTATGTAACCTAAAAAAAGTGTATTCTATTTCATCTGTTGAAAGCTGTGTTTTGGGACATGTTTTGTCTTTCTCTTGTAACTCCAGGGAGGAGGGGGGCAAATGTCTTCTGGTAATGGCCCAGCCATTAAATCCAGGTGAGGCAGTGTTTCTTATCTCTTTCACCAGCCCATCATCCTCCAGGGGGACATCAGGGCCCACCAATGACATGACACATTCCATCATCATCCCATTGTGAGATGCTCCACACAGTGGGGGAGGAGCCAGCTGTTCCTAGCTAGATAAAAACTGGGACTGAAAAACACAAGGTATCTGGATTTCCACTGGATTCCCAGAGGAAAACTGGACCCATCTCACCACCACTGGATTTTCTACTGGACCATCTCTACTCCAGAGAACCACATCTGTTACTCCAGGAGGATTTATTTGGACTGCTTCCAATGCCCTAACCAACAAGGTGTCAGGTTTTATCCCTGACTCTGTCAGGGTTTTTCCAGGATATTTGTTTGCTCGCTTACTTGCTTTTTCGTACTATTATATTTGTATTTCCTTTTTTAAATATTCCTAGTAAAGAACTGTTACTCCTATTCCCATATCTTTGCCTGAAAGCCCCTAATTGCAAAATTATAATAATTTAGAAGGAAGGGGCTTTACAATCTCCACTCCATGGGAAGCTCTAGCTTTCCCTGGCAGACAACTGTCTTTCAAAACTAAGACAGTAAGGAAACACTGCTTAAGAAAAAAAAGACACAAAGTGTGCATTTATAACACCAATACCTACAGCTTGTTCAAACCTAGGTGTACTTTTATGTGAAGGTTTTCTAAAATGCAAAACATAGACCAAGAGCTTGTGCAGGATGTTTTCATTGCAGCTCTAGATCTATTTACTTTGATAAAGAGGAATAAAGATGTCTAAAGAGAAGGTAATGTAAGAATTGCTTATGGTTTTCATGACTATATAAATGTTACAGTTGAGCCAATTATGCACTGGAGAGGTTAATAACCTCTAAAACAGTGAGCTAAAAAAGCTTAATGGCCTAAGATAGAGTGACATTTCTTACACTGACATTATGCCACCATGTTGCTCGCACTGTTGGTAAAGGTGAAAATTATTCCTGATCTCATTCCTCTAAAGTTTGTTTCTGTGGTGATGTTTAAGCAAGCATCATTAGTGAGGCATGAGGTGAGAACAGGTGTGAAGCAGCGCATTTTTACATGGTAGATGGCAGGATTTCTGGGTGTGAAGGGATTGTATTGCCTGAATGTTATATAATCATAGAATATCTCGAGACGGAAAAGACACAAAAGGATCTTTAAATACAATTCCCTGCTCCTTGCTGCCTAAAAGTAAACCATGCAAGTAAAAGCATCATCCAGACACCCTTTGACCTCTGTCACTGTGACCACTTCCCTATGGAACCTATTCCCATAACAGTCCACCCAATTTTTTTCTCACAACAAGACAGCCATATCTGAGAGGGTTTTCCTCAACAGTTTTTCAGTTCCATCTGTTTTCTGCAGAGCCATATAGAAAGTAACCTGAGGTTAACCCCTTTTCATTTGTGAACCTAAGCAGAACATTTCTACCCTGTCAGAAACTGTTAAAGTATAGAGACTTCCATGACCTTCTCTGATTACAAGCTGGAGACCCTTATTGCATTTTGTTTCCCATCTAGCTGAGTGAGAGGAAAATTAGAGATCCAACCCAGGAGGGAACAAGATCCTAAAAGGGAATAACAGTGGGAAATGAGTGTTAGTGTAACAAAAGTGGAGAAACACCACTACAATGCAGTTAATAGAATATATAGTAAAATTAGTATTTCTCAGAAAACCTTCATCCACTAAGCAACAGAAAAATATCTTGACGCTGTCTTTTTGTGCCCTGAAAAGAAGAACAATGAATGTGATTGATTCTCTTACAATTTATTTGAAATATGTTCTCAGTCTGATTTATAAAGTACATCACTTCCTTTGAGTTGGGCTGGAACCCTGAGTCTTAATTAATGCAAATACATCTTGTTTAGAAACATCGTGGGGCCAGAAAGCTCCCGTATATTTTATTTAAATGTTCCTCCTTTTGCTCATTGTCCTATCTTGCCTTCATGACTTGAACGAAACACTTGGGTGCCCAGCAGAGATAATAAATTGTATGACATTTGCAAATGCCAGTTTAATAAACATCTCTGGAGATTCCAGGTATTGTCATGGGCTTGCCTTAACATTAGGAGAATGGAAAGCAGCTGCTCTTTACCAGTTACAACCTATGAACAGATATAACCTGATGGAGCAGATATACTAGTCTCCTGACTGTCAGGTAATACAGCTTACCTAGCTAGACAATTTCCTGTTCCACAAAAATTACTGTAGGTAAATCTTGCAGAGTTCACCTTTCTTCTCCAATTACTTCTTACAAGTACTGTATGTTATTTCACTTGGTTTCATAAATCTTAATTTTCAGTATTGGGATCTTTCTGGCAGTTAACTTTTTTTTGTTTGTTTATTTTCATTTAAAAACTGCAGGGTTTTTTTCCTCCTAAACCTATTTTTCCTTATTTTTTCTCATATCTCTCTGATGCATCAGAGCAAGATTTGACTTCTCAAGCCTGGGTTGCTCAGGTGTAGGTATAAGCAGCCCAGCCACTTCTTCAGGCTCCAAGAACGAGACTTAACCTCTTTGTTTACATTAATTCCATTCCTTGGACTCCAAAAGTGATTCTAGCTTCCCACAGTAAAACAGAAGAGACTGAGAAGTTAAAGCTGCTCATTAGAATAAACACAATGTCATAATATTTTTATTAGACAATATTGCAAATCAAAGACTTTTTACAGGATAGTTGCCTCTGAATGACTAGAGAGGAAAGAGGAAGTGTTGAAATGCTGAGAGAAAAGCAATTTCCAGGGCTTCCTTCTGATGGAAATACTACAGAGTTGTGGGCTATGCTGGAAGAGGAATGTGAGCAGTAACTTAGCTTTTGCAGTTTAACAATCAGGAATGTCTGCCAGTTGTCAGAGAAATAAGCATGAATGAAACACAGAGAGTGGAAATGTGAACTAACATGATAGAACCTGACACTTGGTACAAGGGAGTGACAGAAATCATAAGAACTAACACTGAAAACAAATCAAATTTAGGGAAATAATGCTTAAAAAATGGGTCCAATAAACAAAAGGATTATCTCAGGTACTGTTCCCCTGCATGTTGCTGCAGAAAAACTATTCTAATAAAGTCTCTGGCATCCTTTAAAAGCACAAAAAATAACTATTATTATTATAATTCACTGAGAGAGAAACGGAGCAAAGAGATTAAGTGACCCAGGACAGCAGCAGAGGACATTGGCTGGGGGGATGGGACTATAATTTGTAATACTTGGGTTCCAAACAGATCTCACCCTCTTATATCTGAAAAATGAGACAGGGAGATTTTAAAAGAGGGCTGGAGATAGTGATAGGTATTTCCTAACAACCAAGTGCCTCTTTTAGAAGACCTACTGATGTTCTTTTTGCATAGTTTCCTGCTGGCAGCTGTGTTTCTGTCAACCTGACACTCTTTTTGAGAATATATTGGTTACATAATGAAGAACAAAGAAGCAAGAGGAAGACACAGACCTTGCTTTTGCTCTTTTGTTAGTCATAGTCTGTTAACTGCACAAAATTTCATCATAACATTCAACTTCCCAGGTGGGACTGGATCTTGGAACAAGCAAGTTCAATGCTATTGACGTCAATAGCTTCACAGACAAAAAAAAGACCTGTTGTGCTTTTTCCCCCTGTGTCTACAAAATAAAGTGTTTTGTTCAGCAGAAAATGTGTTGATAGGGATCAGGATAAATTTTACTAAAATGGCTGTGGGTAAATACAGAAATTGCACTTGTTAAAAAAAATTTTAAATAATGTCACATCATGTTAATTATGTCAACCATTTTGTCTTTGAAGAAGTCTGGCACTCCACTTCTGCAGTGCACACCAAATTTTGGGAAATAACAATCTTTTACAGGAGCCTGCTGTGAGTATATTGATACCACATAGCAAATTCAGGGAGAAAGTGCAAATTCTGTATTTTAGGCTCCTGACTGGGATTTACAAACTGCCTCCTTAAAAGCTAATTGGCTTTTATTAATCATCCAAGTTAAATGATGCAGGGTTTTTTTGTTTGGTTGGTTCATTGTTTGTGTGGGTTATTTTGTTGTTGTTTGCTAGTTTTTTGTTTATTAACATTTTCTTTATTTGACTACAGTTTATTTCCATTCTGTCTGTTAAATGAGGTGACCTGTTTCCATCATGTTCTAAACTTTGGGATTCCCTTGTGATATTCATTGGTGGAAAGAAAAGTCAGGAACACAGAACTCAGTAAGTTTTCCACATTAGGAAAATCCATCAGTTCATGGAGAGCAAAAACGTCTGGAATATATAAAGTCTAAGCAGACTAATTCACATGTATGTTTTGTAGATTTTTGCTTCATTTCTCTTTAGAAAAGCAAACAGCTTTATTTTGCCTCTGGAATGAATGTAATGATTCTGCTCAAGAGTTGAAATAACTAGTTAATTAAAATGCATCAAATTTATTTATTTATTTATTTGTTTATTTGTTTGTTTGTTTGTTTGTTTATTTTTGTGTGAAGAGCTGCATCTTACAGAGTCAGGATTGAAGAATCTGTCTGCAAAGTAGGTTCAACTGTTTTTTAACTTCAAAGAAGAGGAAAAACTCAGCAGAGGATGTCCTCCAGGAATTCAAGGAGGAAATAAAACCTGGGTGTGTCTCTGGTACTCTCCCAAAAACATTACCTTTTGCATCCAGAAAACTCCCCAGAGTGTCAAGAAAAAGCAGAATCATGGCCTCAGAGTAACTGGGGCTTAAAAACCATGAAGTTTTAGTTTGCAATTGTTGGATAACACAGGCACTCCTGTTGGCACTGTGGAATATGGTGCACAACAGCCCAAGCTGGATGTGCACAGAATCAGATTTTACCTCCACTCTTGGTTTTAGCATCTTGTGGATATAAATGCACCATTTAACTTTGGACCTGAGTAAAGAATTAATGATATGCCCTCTAAGTGGGCTGCTAGCTCTAACACAAATCTGCACTAACACAGAGATACAGCTGCCGGACTAGAACCAGTTCCAGTTCTCACTCCACTTTCAGACCCCTGAAAGTCTTTGTGAAAAGCAGTAGGTAGGTAGAGGTAGATCATTTTCCCATCTTTTCAAGGCATGGTTGAGCCATTAATGAGCATAGGTCTTTTGTAGAAATAAGGAAATATCTCTACCCAATAGGACTTATGTATCCCTCTTCCCATCATCAGTGCCAGAATTCTATCATGAAAACTAAAATCATTGTTTTATAGCTCTTTATAAGCACCTTTCTTCATTTCATCTTCACAGCCACCTAAGTCTGTATTGAATTCCCATTGTGCAGAAGACTGGATAGAATTAAATTATATCTTGATCTCCTAGGTCCCATTTAATTTTCCTGCAACTTCCTCTTCACATCTCCCAAAGAAAACACTAATAATTCAAATACCGTTTTTGTGACTATTTCTATTTATATGTTATGAGCTCAGATAAAAGGTAGTAGCTTTGTTTATTAGTATTTTCTGTCTTGTGAAGGGGATCAGGGGACCTTGGCATTCTGGCACTTGTCAGATTTTTAGTATTATTGGTATCAGCCCTCAGATTATTGGTCTACACCTTTTGCCACAGAGCGTTTCATGAACTGCTCCTGTCAGAAAGTATTGTAATGCACAATACCCAGTCTTTTGCTCCTACTTTTTCTCCTTCCTTTTTTGACAGGACACACAGCTTTCTATGTCTTCTGCCAGCCCACCACATTCCTTCTCCTTTCTGTGCTGTCATGTCTTTCCATTTCCCTTATGCTCAACTCCTCTGCTCACATTCCATGGTCATCTTAATTCACTTCCCTGTCTCCTGTCACTCCTTGTTGTCTGCTCTACCTTCCCACTTACTACAAAGGGGATTTTGTGGGGAAGTTGAAATAGCTGTAGGCTTAGATGTTGCCTTAAGTGATGCCTTGATACTGTGAGCCTACTCTTTGTCAACATTTGCAGTTTTCTGAGTCTCGCAAACTGCCACACTCCACACCCCCTAAATTCCTATGTACATTGAAGATTTTCTGATTTTCTTTATGTATACGAACTCTTATTTTTCACCTTTTGTTTTGTTTTGTTTTGTTTTTGTTTTTGTTTTTGTTTTGTTTTTGGAATACAACTTCATGGATTCAGATATGTTCCTAATCAAAGGCAAGAAACATGCAAATCAAAAAAACAGTAGATTCTTATTTGATCACTTAGTGATAGGAACAGGACATTAAGACTGCCCACTATTACAAAAATTATAAGATTGGAAATCTGGCAATGTAGTTAAAGCATTGAGCAAATGTAACTATTTCTTTTTTTTTTTTTAATTTTATTTTCTTGTGAAAGTGGGATGAATATAATTGAAATATACATTTTAAATAAAGAGAAATTTAATCTGAGACAGAAGGCTTAGGTCTGATTGCCCTGAGTGGATATCGAAAAAATGTCTTGAATGTATATTCCTGTGTAATCTCCTTTAGGCAACCCTGCCTTGGGAAAGGGGTTGGATTCTTTAGAGGTCCCTTCCAACCCTAATGATTCTGAGATTCTGTGATTCTGTGAATATGAATTAACTGCTGTTCCCATTGCTATATTAATGTGACATGCAGTTAGAGCACTTCATTGTGACATGGCAACACTTCTGTACAATCTCATATAATAATATTTCTTCTTATGAAAGCAACTTTGATGTTTGGATGCTATTTTTATAACTATTCATCAGCTTTTCTTCATACTGATTACACTTAATACATACCAAAATTGTTTCCAGGCAAGTACTAATTAAAGCTATCTTTATGGACAAATAGGAGAACAGAAAGAAAACCAGTCTGAGTATAGAGTTTTGCCTTTAACCCTTTCATAAACATCTGGGAAATATCTTCAGGGTTTTATGAGGAAAATTTGATAGCACTTGTCTGTATTGCTTTGCTGTCAGAAGCACATTAACATTAACTGATTATAATGTTCTAACAATGTAAGAACACCAGAATTAATATCCCTACTTAAGTGGAGGAGAAACAGCTAAGTTTCACAAAACCCACAAAAAAACATGGCTTCAGTTATTTCAGACACACATTTTGCTCTTCAGATTTGGGAAGGTGAAATTATAAGACAAATTTGAAATGCTGAGAATGTTGCTGCTCACTTCACTCAGAGAAGGAATGGCACTGAAATGGAATTTTTTTGCACTGCTCAAAGCAAAAATTCTGCTTAGTTTATATTACTTAATGTATCACTCTTCTGTAATTACCATTTCAGTTTTTATGCTGATTTTGTGTGTGTGGCTTACAAGGTTCTGGTGTGTAGCTGTCTGCGCAATTTGGAAAACTTTTAACTTTGAATCAAACTCCTTCATGCTGACATTTTTAGTTATAAAAATAGGAGCTCAAGTGGAGAACAGATAAACTTTATTTTGTTTTCACATGGAAGAAAGGCTAAAATAAGACCTCAGGTCTATTTTCTTATAATAGAATTAATATATGCTTTCCTATACCATTTGTTCACCATTTTACTTGTGTGTTTTTTTCAGGACTTGTTTATTCTATGCCTTTCAGCCTTTGAAGGGTACACATAAATATCATTGAATCATAGAACCATAAAATAAGCTGAAGGGACCCATCAGGATCCTTAAGTCCAGTTCCTGGCCCTACACAGGATGCCTCAATAGTCACACCATGTGCCTGAGAGTATTGTCGAAACGCTTCTTGAATTCTGTCCGGCTTGGTGCTCTGACCGCCTCCCTGGGAGAGCTTATTACAGTGGCCAGCTACCCTCTGGGTGAAAAATTTTATCCAATATTCTTTAACTTAAAAGTCTCCTGACTCAGTTTTTTGTTGTTTCCTCAGGCCCTGCCGGTGGCCACAGTAGTGAAGAGCTTGGTCCCTGACTCTCCACTTCCCCTCAGGA
Organism: Hirundo rustica; assembly: GCF_015227805.2. Taxonomy (NCBI): domain Eukaryota; kingdom Metazoa; phylum Chordata; class Aves; order Passeriformes; family Hirundinidae; genus Hirundo; species Hirundo rustica. The sequence continues at coordinate 85,910,654 of NC_053451.1, forward strand.
GGATGTTGAAGACCAAAATGAGGTCTCCCCTCAGTATCCCCCAGGCTGAACAGACCAAGTGACCTCAGCCACTCCTCACACAGCTTTCCCTCAAGTCCTTCACCATCATAAAATGTCCCTCCTTTGAAACCTCTCTAATAGCTTAATGTCTTTTTAAAATTGTGGCACCCAAAACTGCACACAATATTCAAGGTGAGGCTGCCCCAGTGCCAAGCAGAGGAGGACAATCCCCTCCCTTGTGCAGCTGGCGATGCTGTGCCTGACGAATCCCAGGAAATGGTTGGCCCTCCTGACTGCCAGAACATTGCTGACTCATGTTCAACTTGCCATGGACCAGGACCCCAGGTCCCTTTCCACAGTACTGCTTTCCAGCCCAGGTGCAGAATCCTGCATTGTCCCTTGTTGAACTTCATGTGGTTGGTGATTGTCCCTCTCTCTGATTTGCTGAGGTCTCTCTGCAGTGCCTCTCTGCCCTCGTGAGAGTCGGCAGCTACTCCTGATGATTCAGTGTCTTCATCAATGAGCTCATCCTTAGATCACACAGTTCAACAGGGCTTACCTACAGGGTATCTTGAATTAGGTAGGTGTAAAAGGATACCAAATGAAGGGGAATATTTGGCTTTTCTTTGTGCTTCTGAGCGACATGAAATTCGTATCAGCAATGGCTTTGCTCCAAAGCTAAGTTAGTGTGAGAAAACTGATTTCAGCCATGGGAGCAGCCAGGTTTACGCTGTGTTTGCATGTCTTCTTAATGCCATGGCCGCACTGCTATGGATAAATTGGCTTGGACAATCAAATTTGCCTGAAACAGGCCAGTCCTACAAGACTTGGAGAGCCTAGAGATTTTTAAGACAATTGTTATGGCTAACTCTGATTCTTTCTTTTATACTGTCGCATATGCTTAGATTAGTAAATAACTGGCAGTGGGCAGGTTGTTACTTCAAGTTTACAGGGAACCTTGAAATGAGACACCTGAATTTAAATGCTGCCAGTGTTTTAAGACTTGTGGATACTCACTAGAGATAAAATGGAAATATATGAAAATATAAAACCTTTCCAATTACCCATTCTTGAGTGGAAAACAGTATCTATTTTGGTCTTGAATTCAGACTACATATACAACTACATATACAACTAAACCAAAAATGAAGAAAAATCTTAAAAGAGCTTAGCCTTGACACAGACTATTTAAATCATATTAAGGGTATACTTGTGTTTAAGGATTTTACTACAATGGAATGACAACACGCAGTAGGACCAATATTTCTGCAGGCTACAAACGTAAGACTCACCTTGGCAAGGTCATGATATAAAAATGAAACTTCAACAAGTTTTGCTAAACAAATGAGATGAAACTGTAAAGTGGAAACAGTAACTAGTTGTATTTAGTATGTGTCAATGTGTTATGATCTGAGAGAAATATAAGTACACGCTAGGACTGTGTAAGGTAGTGTGAAATAGGCCATGAACTTTGAATAATTTATTTAACTTACAAAAAATGATGAAATGATGGATGGTTCTGATTTAATTATATTTTTTTTTAATTTGATGTGCCAATTATTTCTCAAATAATTGAAGTAATAAACAACCAGATGAAAGACTTTAACATACTCAACAGGATTTAGATATCCACATTTTCTACTTTTTCCTCTGTTACAGATAATGAATCTTTTGACTTTCTTTGGACAGACAAATTTAGTGACCTTTAAGGTTTTTTCATTTTTAGCCTGAAGTTCTCATTCTCTTTCTGCCAAAAATAAGTTGATTGAAGATATGTGTGATTCTCTAATTACCACAGGTATATCTTATTTTATTTTCATCCAATAACATTGTCTTTTCTATTTGGGTCTATGTGAACAACTCTTATCTAAATGCTAGTATGTTTGGGTTGATGCAATTATCTGGAGAAAAATCAAAATAAATATAATCAATACATCTGATTCTGGCAAGGACTTGTCACTTATGATGTCCCTCAGCTCTTAAAAACAGGGCTTTAGTGAGACAAAATTCATATGCAGAGCTTGTGCTGCCTCTGTGTACATAAACATATCTGTCTGGTAGGTTAAAAAGCCTGTGTTACTTTAAGGTTTCATTGCCTGGAATTCAGATGGTCATGAGGACTTGTATAGAAACAGCATATTGGCATTAGTTATTAGTCAGACTTTAAAGTAAAACATCAAATTCTACTCTGATGTGGCCAATGAAATCACAACAAAAGAGTACTGGGATCCCAGTCTCTTTTATTATGTATCTGTCAGACAGTCTATCAAATTTTCAGCGGTAAAACAAATAATTTACATTATTTCAGATGCAAATGCCTTCATTTGCATGTGTGACTAAATCTGAAGGCAGTTTATTTGCATCCTGACAGTTAACTTCATCTTTAAACATCTTTACTGAACTGTGACTCCTGCGGAACTACGTCAGTATTTGCTGCCCTCTGAATATGTAGATGTCCTGTAATGTCCTGTACTTAGTGAATGGATGGACACTGAATCATGGCAAATGTGTTGTGTGAAATTGCAAAACATCAGCAAACACGACTCACTTAAACAGGAAAGGTCATTTAATGATAATCACCTTTGGCTGGGGTGATTATGGACTTCTGAGTGGGCACTGATTTAAATATTTGCCTCATTTGCCATAAAGATTATGAATTACATAAATCATTGCTGGTATCTCTTTGCTTACGTTTTGTATGTTCCTTTTAAAAGCTTCTCTACGTTAACAGTTATTTCAGAAAATAATTGCACCATCATTACTCTCATATTAAAACAACACGAACGCCTCAGTAAGAGAACTCTGATGGCCTACTGCCTTTGCTAACTGTGTTCATAAGCATTGTGTCTTTCAATATTTTTAGGACATTTTTTCTCACATGTTTAAAAACAATACAGGCCAATATCTGTTTATCATTAAGTGGCTGAGATGGTACAAACAAATTATTTAGTCCTTTTTAGTCATAGATGGCTGTAGGGTGAACAACCTGTAAATTAATAGGTGTTCTGTTCTAACCAGGACAGAATTAATTTTTGCAGTAGCCAGGAGGAGGCATGGCCAGGACCCAGAGTTTATTTTACACCATCTCCTGTCACTTCCTGGAGATGGGAGAAGGGGTCCCTTTTGGGTGGGGATAGTGTGGTGACGGTCTGATACTGTTGGGCTCTGAATGGAATAATGGTGAGCACTTGAATATGGATCATTTGCCTGTCTTGTACATTTTTGCTATTAATATTGCTGCTAAATACTGTTCATTTTCTTACCTCATTGCTCATTCCAGTAAACTATTCTAATCTCAACCCATGACCTTTACCTTTTGTACCTCCAATTTTCCTTTCCAGCCACCTGCAAGGAAAGGGAGAGGGAGATGGGAAAGTGAGCAAACAGCACATGGTTTGAGTAATTTCATTGGGAACACTAAATTGGAAAATACAATTCCTAAACAGAAACAATAAATTAAAGGGAAGATTCAGAACCTACAAGAATAAACTACCTCATTTCTCTCCTATAATATGCTACTTATCTTCAGCTCAGATGTTAAGAGGAATAATAATGAAACTAGTTAAAAAAAAAAAAAAAAAGGCAATTTTATTTGCAGGGTGTATTAGCCTATTTTTCTTGCTGATTTTCTGCAAAATATTTTTTTTTACAGCAAAAGAACCATTACAATTTGCCCTCTTACACCTCCTATTCTGGTCTCTCCTGGTTCTCAAACATTGCAGCACTGCATATATAGCTTTTAAAGAAGATATCATTTTACTCCTTTTATTGATGAGTTTGTTTAAGTCTATTCCAAAGCTGTAGTGGAAGCGTGGCTCTAAACTATGTTGAATTAGGTTGATAGTTTAAATAAATCAGTACAAAGATGATTCATTTTTTAACTTTACTTTTAACAGTGTAAAATTAATTCTAAGATTAGATTAAATATTTTAAAGTCAATTATAGGAATAATAATTTGGGAAATGACCTTTTATTAGCTTAAAGCTACAACTCTAACGTATTTTGTCTCCAGATTGTCCCTACATAAATGATTGCTTAATTCAATAATTTTTTTACATTAGTATGCCTGTCTGCTACCAGCCTGAATTCTGTGCAAGTTGGTTATATTTTCAAAAGAGTAATTATATTATAGATACCAGTGTGATAATCAAATGGCCCTACATTGTATACAGCACTTAATGGAAACCAATGCTATTCAAGCTAGCAAAAATGCTGAGACCTACAAGAATGCACTGAGAGATGGAAAGCCGAGTAGTTTATCCTTGCAAGGGAAAGAAGGCTATTACTTTGAGAAATTACATCTCTCACATTCTTTGCTGGTGCAGCTCCTATTAAAATCAAAGGAAAGCCTCCTGTTGGCTTCAGTGATAGCAGAGTGGAGCTTTGTAATACCTGTGAGTCTCTGAAATAGAATAAATCTTCCTCTCTCGTTACTTTAGTGCTGGCTGATTTGTAAGTCCAGAGTTCTACTGTCATCTTCCATGCCATGCAATCCAAAATATCACCAAAGCACTTGTACTAGATCCAAGGTAGTATCCAAGCTCAGCACTTCAAATTTGTGCTACAGCAAAAATGCCAGATAGGAACACAGTGGATGGAACAAGATTTATGGTGCTTTTTAGTGTAATTCAAGGCACAACTTCCAAGAACTGGAGGCAGGAGACAGAATCGACCAAGTGTAGGTCTAAGTAGCACGCCCATTTTTTGTGAAATTAAAGAGCTTAATCGGAATAAAAACAAGAACCAGACTGGGGGTGGATTATTGCAGATGGATAAGGAAAAAACAAAAAAAAAGAAGTCAGAAATTGTTACTATGTGCTCATCTTTATATAAAGAAACTACTTGAAAGTTCCAATATAGCACTTTAAATGCACACTATATGTTCAATCAGTTCCAGCTGGAATAAATCCATTTACTCTCAGGTTTGCAAACCTAAACTGATGTGTAGTTTTTTCTTGCGCCATGTACTAAAAAGGAAACATTTTCAAGACAATAAGACTCACAGATTGCATAGAAGAAAAATAGAATATTGCAAGTTATTGCTGGTTATCCAGAATAAGAAACAGCAAAATGAACCATTTTGGGGAGGAGTAATGATTATAACTCTCATTGCAACAACATGAAGCTAATTCAGAACTGAATATTAATTTCCTGAGAAAAGATAAGTGGAGTGGGAAGCATAAATTATTCACTTGAATTTCTGCATGCATTATTTTTTCTGCAATGCATTGTCATCTACCCTATAGTGTTTACTGTAAAAGGTGGAGTCTATTACATCCTCCTAAGTGTCCAAAACACCAACAGAACATTAAGTTTTAACAAATTTATCTATTCTGCTGGAAATACCTTTTATGAAGACTTTTTATAAAAATAAAGAGAAAGAACCAGGAACAGAGGAGGTTGCCTCCTTTTGCACTGGGCAGAGGGTTAGACTCAATGATAGGGAAAAAATACTCACTGACCAAGTGGTCAGACATTGGCACAGGCTGACCAGGGAAGTGCTGGAATTACCATCCCTAGAAGTGTTCAACAGGTGTGTGGATGTGTCACTTGAACAGAACATGGTGGTGCTGGGTTAACAGCTGGACTCAATGATCTTAAAGCTCTTTCCCAAACTTAATGATTCTATGATTCCATGACAGAAAGTCTTAAACTGTAAGTTTTATTTTTATTCAATTATTTAGAAATTCATTATTTGTGGCAATGGAACAATTTAATAAATTAGAATTCTTCTAAGAGTAAGAGCAAAAAAGTGGGCTCCTTGGGCTTGAAACTTGATATCTAGGAAATTCAGAGATGTCTGATGTTGAATCCACTTTTTTTCTCTGTATTTTCTACCAGGTAATATGAGCATCCTGAAGCTGCTCAATGCTCTTGTCTAGAGAACCCAGGCACACAAACTTTGTAGTTAGGTTGCCATAAGTGGGAGGTTCAAAAACTTGATTTTTTCCAGCTCTCATTCTTTCCTGAGCTCTTCTGGGGAGGTAGCCCTTTACATTTTAATGCTATTGTTCACATTGTTTGCATTAAGATAAAATATGCCAAATCTTAGAAAACAGTATTTGTGAGACACTACATCTGTTTTCTGATTTTTATACTCATTTTATGAACTCCATAAGTCTATAAATTGGAAACATTCTCAACAACAACAAAAAGAATAAATGGATTACTGTTACAGAAGTTTCAGTTAAAAAAAAAGAAGAAAAGTGAATGCATAGTGTAGTCAATCAGGAAATATTATGCTAATTGCTGTAAAGATAACATCTGTTCATACTCTTTAGATTATTAACACCTTCTACACTCCAGCAGGGAAGCATCCCATGCAACGCTTATCTTCCATGTGCGAACAACTGCTGCTCTTTCAAGGGAAGTGGATAATATATTCTTCTCTCTGACAAAACAATAGGTGAGCAACAGCAGGCAGAACAGAAGTTTTATGACTTTGAAGATTTTGTTAATGTCATTGGTGCTGCAAACTGTACAATACATATGCTACCAGTAGAAAACCAATGTGTTTCTTATAAAGAAAAAATCACATCCAGCCTTTTATACATAAATAAACTACTAGATTAGGCCAGCTGTTACTTTTTTTTCTGTTTGAATTTATGTGAATAAAAATGGTAAACCCAACATTATTTCTGAAGTGCCTTTGTGAAAAGATCACTTTTTCACTTTATAAATCAAATCTCTAGCCAAATTATTATGGTGTTCACTCCTTATTTTCTGGATTATCATTTCAGCATACTGATAACTTAAATATTCTGCTCATGTTATAGAACAGGATAAAAAAAATATGTTATCCTTCCTTACCAAGGAAAACTGCCTGTGATCTGGGAAAAATTGGAACAATGTTTTAACTAAAAAAAAGATGACTTGAATAGTAAAAAAGACCCCACTCCAAATCCCTGTAACATAGGATTATAAAACAGAGTGTGAAGGAAAGAATACAAGCAAGTTACACAGTTACAAAGTTCATGGGGTCTCTGATCTATTACAGTTGGAGTTTAATTAAATTGAATTGAGGCATTTAAAAGTTGTAAAAGCCATGACAATAAAGAGCAAACAAACCTGAAAACATCTATCTGTGAAGGAAATGAGCTTGTCACATGATAAAACTATCGCTTAGTGCTGTGTTGGCCTCTTCCTGCGAATGAATCACAAGGCAAGCGAGGAACTCTGGGTGCTTGCTTTGCCAAAGCTGTGGGCAGGCGCCTGCTGCTTTTGCTGATAACCAACAAGATCAACAGGTTGTGACCCTTGCAGGTTGTGTCCCCTATTCCTCTTCAGTCCTTGCACTAAAAAGAATGTCCAAAATGGAGGTTTCCCACATATTTATTATATAGGCAAGTCCTACCTAACACCATCCTGTCAAATTGCTCTCTATCTGCTGTTCTCTCCCATGTCCTCTTAGAGAACTCTTCAGGTGCCTGCGTTATCCTGCACCATTTTGCTTGTCATGGGGCGCCCCAAGAACAGCTGTGCCAACAAAAATCAGGAGCAGTATCTCTTGACAAAATTATGTCTTTCTGAACAGATTGTTTTTCATTTATTTGCATTGCTCACAAACTTCCCAGCTTCTCTGGTACTTCTGTCAACTTACCTAAGGAACATCTTTAACAGAGTGAGTCACTCTCGATGAATCAGCTCTGCACCACTCTAAAGCATTGAGGTGCATTTTGCATCACTCCAGCTGAGGTCTAAGGTCAAAGAACTGCCAAACCACAAATTATTCCCTCCCCGTATTCAGCATTCATGTACAGAGGCACCATGATGTGTACCTATCTATCTTTTTTCTCCCTAGTTAGTACTCAGGCATTGTTATCTCAGAGAGATGTTAAGTACAACAGGCTATTTGCTTGTGTGGATAATAAGCTGTTCCACAGCTCATCTCAAACAAGCCACCTTACTTCACTGTTCAGGGGAAACCAGGAAATTAAAAAGGATTTATTTCCTGAAACCTTATTTTCTGAGATCTGGAAAAACACCTCTTCACATTCACTGTGTCATAATACACATATCAGATATAGACAAGCTGACAACTGGCAATGGGAAACTAGAGTTTGCAAATCTTTAAAGACCCTTTTCATAGAGCACAAGAACTCTTGATCCCCACGTGTAAGAAACCGGACAAGGAAGGCTCAGTATGGCTAAGTCAAGACCTGCTCATCAGACTTAAGGCCAAGAAGGAAATGCACAGACAGGAGAACCAGGTGTAGGTATCCTGGGAAGAGGATGGGTATGCTGCCTCTTCATGTAGAAATGGAGTCAGGAAAGCCAAGGCACATCTGGAGCTGAAATTGGCAAGGATGTAAATAATAACAGTTATGCTAGGCAGAAAGAGAAGGACAAAGAAAGTGTACCCCTCCATGATGAACATCACTGGCAAACCAGTAACAATGGAGAAGGCTGAGGTACTCAACTCTTTTGCCTCAATCTTCAATGGCAATCTCTTCACAAGTGGATGAACAGCAAGGCAGGGACTGGAGGAGGAAAGTCCTTCCCCCTGTAAGAGAAGATCAGGTTCATGATGATGTGAAGAACCTGATTGTGTATAAGTCTAAGAGACATGACAAAATGCATCCCAGATTCCTGAGGGAATTGGATGTTGTAATTGCCAAACCACTTTTCATGTCTGAAAGGTTATGTCAGTCAGGTGAAGTCCCAGGGGACTGGAAAAAAGCAAACACTACCCCCATTTTTAAGAAGGATAGAAAGGAGGGCCCTAGGAATTAATTACCTGCCAGCCTTTACCTCTGTGCCTTGGAAGATCATGGAACAGATCCTCCTAGAATAAGGCACATGGAGGACAGGGAGATAATTCAAGACAACTAGCACAGCATCATCAAGGGACAGTCTTGTCTGACCAATGTAGTGATCTGCTATGATGAAGCAACGAAACCAGTGGACAAGACAAGGGCTACATGTCTGTACTTTTTTAAAGCCTTTGACATGATCCCCTACAACAGCCTACTCTCTAAATTGGAAAGATATGGATTTGATGGATAAACTATTTAGTGGAAGAGGAATTGTTTGGATGGTCACATCCAGAGGATAATGATCGATGGCTCGATGTCTGGATGAAGATCGATGACAAGAGGTGTCTCTCAGGGGTCTGTACTGGGACCAGTACTGTTTAGTATCTTCATCAATGACACAGGATGGACATCATCAATGACAAAGGAACTGAGTGCATCCTCAGCAAACCTGCATATGACACCAAGTTGAGGGGTGAGGCTGACACACCTGAAGGACAGGATGCCATCTAGAGGGACCTGAACAAACTTGTGGATCCATCAAAAAGTCACGAGGTTTAAAAAATTCAGCTGCAGGGTCCTACACCTGGGTTGGGAAAACCAATACAGGCTGAGGGATGAACAGATCAGGAGCAGCTCTGCAAAGAAGGACTTGAGGGTGCAGGTGATGAGAGGCTGGACATGATCCAGGGATGTGCACTCACAACCCAGAACACCAAGCATATCCTGGGCTACAGCCAAAGCAGCATAACCAGCAGGGCAAGGGAAGGGATTCCACTTCTCTGCTCTTATGAGACCCCTCACCAGCAGTGCTGCATCCAGCTCTGGGGTCCCAACACAAGAAAGAAACAGACCTTTGAAAGCAAGTCCACAGACAGGCCATGAGAATGATTAGAGGAACAGAGCATCCCTCCTATGAGGAAAGGCTGAGACAAGTGGGATTGTTCAGCCTGGAGAAGAGAAGACTTCACTGTGACCTTATTGCATCCTTTCAGTACCTGAAAGGGGCTTATAAGAAAGACAGGGACAAATATTTTTAAGGTAATCTGTGATAGGACAAGGGCTTAAAAAAAAGAAAATAAAAGAGAGAAGAGAAGAGAAGAGAAGAGAAGAGAAGTGAAGAGAAGAGAAGAGAAGAGAAGAGAAGAGAAGAGAAGAGTAGAGAAGAGAAGAGAAGAGAAGAGAAGAGAAGAGAAGAGAAGAGAAGAGAAGTGAATTTAGATAAGATAAAAGGAAGATGTTTTTTACTGTGAGGGTGGTTAAACACAGGAACATGTTGCCCATTGAGGTGGTAGATGCACCATCTCCGGAAACATTCAAGGCCTGGCTGGATAGGGCTATGAGAAACCTGACCTAATAGAAGGTGCCCCTGCTTATTGCAGGGGGGTTGTTCTGGGTGACCTCTAAAGGTCCCTTCCAACCCGAATGGATCTATGATTCTACGATTCTAGTCTGACTTTACCAAGCCAAGCTCCATTTCTGGGACATCCAAATCAACACTAATGTATATTTCCTGATAAAGGACTTGTTCAGATAGACATTATTTTCACTGTTTCTTAAGTGTTTCCAGTGTAGAGCCCTGAGCTAGTTCCCTGTGGACTCCTTCTCAGACAATGGGTGCTTTTAGAGTAAATGTCATTTTGGCAAATGGAAGTGCTTAATTTAGGATGAAATGAAGTGAACCACAGAAACAGTTCCACAGACAATAAGGGGAGAAAAGAGTAATTCACTGAGATGCAATGTCTGTATTGTATTAGATTAATACTGTCTATTGCATTTAACTTACAGCAATCTTTGTTCTAATTTAGTTGAATATTATAATACGGGGCAAGTGAATCAGCTTGTAACTATTTTAGCAACATCCAGCATCCAGTACATTTAAAAACATCTTTAATGTATTAAAACTTTCACAGAGGTGAAAGTTTGTTGAGTATTATCTTAAAATCCCCAGTCTTTTTAAGTGAAATTAGAAACCCTTCCTCCTCTGGTATTACTGAAGGAAAATTCTATGTTAGAAACCTCTGCAAGGTTTATTTTATTCTAGACATTTGAAGTTCTGTAAGAAATAGTTTGAAATTAACTCAGTTTCACTTCGATATTAAAAATCTTCAAAATTCCATTTGATTTCCTAGTTTCTGTGCCAAGGATTATGTGGTGCCTGATTTTTGACTGTAGCTCTTCCCTAGCAATTACTGTTTTAAGTGGAGTGTAAAATTAGGCATCTCCAAAATTTGTATCTATTGATTACAGTAGTGAAAAGGAAAAGGGACAGATAGCTCTTGAAGAAATATTCATCTGTAAATATGATATAAACATGTGACATGTGAATAAAATAATGTTTACTGCACAGAAGGCCAAAATAATGTAATGCTACTCATATTTCACATTTAGGATTGGATGCATAGGAAGCACTTAAAATAGAAATTATTTTTGATATACATGAGGAATGTCTTTAACGTATACTAAATCTAGAAGCATATAAGGAATCTTTTCTACATAGAGGAAAACACTATCTATAAGCTACCTATAAAATTCAAGATTTTCCTTATAATTTAAATTTTTTTTGACATTTTTAGGTAAGTATCCAAATGCTTTCCAATGGATATGTACTTACTTTTTTCACTTTTAGTGGTGGAAAATTGGAACATTTAATAGAAAAAAAACCTATGTAAATGTAAAAGGTTATATTTAGGGAAATGTTATATTTATACAACTTTCCTTTTTTGTAATCGCTCAAGTAACGAATTGTACGCATTTGATGTCAATGTTTGTGTGATCACTCTAAAACAAAGGAAACATCCTATCCTTCCATCCTTTTTGGGGAACTTGTGTTTACATGAAAAGTTTCTTATTAAATGTTGTCTTCTGTATGTCAAGTGGTGGCTAGACCAGGGGATTTGCACTGAAACAAAATCTTGACAAGAAATCTTGCAGAATAGAGAATGTGGGGACCTCTGTATGAATCAACATTTTGTCTGTTTCCTTATCCAGCAGAAGCTGAAAAAAAATATTCACAGGTTAGCAAAGGTTGGTCTGTACTGTTTTTGTAGCTCTACATTTTCCTTTACTTATGTTTAGCTTGGCTTTTCCATTTTTGTATATGAAGCCTATTTTTCTCATGTGTATGATAACATTCTGTTATTCCATGGGAAACTGGCTAAATGTCTTGAGAAGCCTGGGATGGTTTCCAATATTTGATATAATTAGGAGCATCTGAAGTTATGGTGGTTTTTCACATCAGTGGAAAACAGGAAAAATATTTGCTTTTAGTGCTTATATAATAATCAACTCTGTTAAATTGTAGTGGGTTTTTAAAAATTATTTTCCCTTTTTTTTTTTTTTTTTTTTTAATTGTGCACTGCTCTTTTTTTTTCCTGTATTTTTCTCTGCTGCACAAGAACATTGTAGAATTTCATGAAGGAGACTGCCACAAACTAGCTTGAAAACATCTTTCGTAAAAGTAATTTAATCTTCTGTCTGTGATTTCATTGATTTGGATCATTTCTTTCTGGAGAACATGGTCATCTACTTGAAGAAAGTGGTTACTTTCACAGCACATCTAATGCTTCATTTACTTTGCTGATTCACTGAAGGTGCAAGCTAATCAGAAGAAATGATTCATGAGGTACAGTAGAGAAAAGACATAATCTTCTGTGAGAATCTTAATTACCATTTTTTAGCTTTTGCTCTTGTGTGTTAAACGTACAGAAGAAACTGATATGTCCCTGCAAACTTGCAGTATTGTGGTGGACACTATGAGGAATAACTATAAAGTATTTGTGCTCAACTTCCTGCTTCATGGTTCTCTCCAGTCAGGCCAAAGCTAAATTTTAACCATCCGTCCTTGACAGTGAGAATGCAGAGAGACAGTCGTTGATTTGTGTGAGCTATGACCTCTAACTCCTCAATCTAACATATGCCCTTTGCTTCTGGTAGGAAGATCAGGAGCCAGAAAGCCTCCTGCTTCACTGAAGCCAGCTTTAGGCAGAGACACTTACTGACAGGTTCCATACATATATATATCACATGTGCATTGACTCTCCAGCTTTCCAGGATAATATTACAAGGCATAAAGCTGCGAAGGATTTTTCCAGACCTTGCAAAGATCACAAGACCACAATCCAGTCTTTGATCCTGGGAGTTCTAGAATGTGTCTGCAAACCTGAAGGACTCAGCTGGCTACTCATTTTGCTATGCCAGAGCAGCTTTTGAAGCAAGACTATGCAGGTCCATGGAAGATAGATTAGTTAAATTACCTCTTCCACACAGAGCAATCAAAACAGGACTCTAGGAGAAGCTTTTTCTTGTCTGGTTAATCAGATTTTGCTGCTCTAGCTAAGACCATGAAGGAGCCAATTTCATCTATATCCAGGCTAGGACATATCGAGGTTTTTGATATTTGATCTCAGGGTCAAATCTTGGCTAACTCCTAACCTCCAGACCCCAGTGCATTAAACCCTGATAATGGACAGAGGGTGCTCTTTTTCTTCCCTGGGACAACAGTCCCACAGGTTTATTGGTAGTACTCTCTCCAGTCCAGGAGGAAGAAAGAGAAGGAGATTTTTTTTTTGTGGGGATTTTTAAACCCAGGGTGGGAAAGAGGCAGGGAGAGGGAACCACAACCATGGAAAAGAACTTGGGGGAGGTGTGGGGGTCATAGGGAGGGACTAACCAGAGGATGCCAACACCAGAACTTAGAGGGGGTATAGAACATACCATGTGCAAAATTTAACAAAACTATTTTTGTGTGCAAATATGATAAACCACCCAGTGCAATCTAATAACAAAATGAACTAACTATTTAGTGCACTAACAACATCTCACCCTTTTTTTGTTAGAATAAAGTTAAAAGAAAAGTGTTGGCTCTATTTTCGATTCAGAATATTAATTTGTCCACCACTTGTGATTTACGGGCAAGTTAGGCTGCTCTTGTTCGCAAATTCTCCATGTTGACTTCTAAGGGCGTAGGGTTAAAACTGTTAAGGGCTTTTAAAATTAAACAACACGGAACTCTGAATGCTAACACAATTAAAAAACAAAACAACAAAAAACAACAAAAATTGGTTTTAACTATTGAAGTCCACCACCCCGAGAGTCCCCAGCCTTTGAACAGTCCACTGAACGAGTCTTCGGATTCTTGCTTTACTTATCCAACCAAGCTTCTCAGTTCTTTGAGGACGGTGTGGATGTTGGGTGCTTTTGATGTTAAATTCATGCAACAGAGTCCTTCAAATTCTTGGCACTTGTGTAACAAGGACATAACGGTCTGGTTGGGTGGGTGACTACCTGGGTAGAAAACTGTTTGGATGATCAGTGGTTAATGTGTTGCACCCTGGGTGGGTACCTGTGGTGAGCACTGCAGAGGTCTGTCCTGTTAATGTATTTGCAATGACTTTGGCAGAGGTGGTAGAATGCATTCCAATTCAAGTTGCAGGTGACACAAAGTTGGGGTAACATTTGATAAGCTCAAGGGTAGGGCTGTCTTCTTGGTTGGAGGAAGACAGAAATCTCATAAAATTAAACAAGGACAAATGCCAAGAACAGAGCTGGATCCTGTGTTCACTTTTTGCTTCCCCCAAATATGAAAGAGAAGGCTTAGTGGAGAACCCCAAGCAATCATGGGGCTGGAGTGCGTGCCCCACATGGAGAGTTGAATCCTATTCAGAACTGGAGAAGGCATGCTTTTGTGAATATTAAAATTACCCCCAGCACCTACATGGAGTCATTAAAGAGCTGGAGCCATGATTCTGAAGTGGTACAAGGCAGAACAGCCATGGGCATAAGTTGAAACAAAAGAAGAGAAAGTTTTTCCTGAGAGTACAGTCAGGCAGTGGAAAGTTGTGCAAAGTCCTTATTAACCTCATGGTTTGAACTCATAGTTGACTGTGCTTTGGCAGGATTTTAAACCAGTTGGCATCCCAATGTCCCTTCCAACCAGAATTTTCCTATCAGTTTTATGACCTTCTTTCAGCAGCTTCCATTTCTGGACTGTTTTATAACCAAGATTTCCTAGGGTGAAGCCTTTTCAGAATGTTTTAGAAAGGGATCAGTTTTGATTCAGGTTGTTTCTCACTGTCCTTCTCTGTGAAAAAAGTGTCCTTCTGTCATTGGATGAAGAAGAAAATGGGAAAGTAAAATCACCTGACTGTTAGGATATGCAACACAGATTCCTAAATCTGGACTTCTTGTCTAGACTCACTGTAACTGATAGAGAGAAATGTCATTTTTGGAATGACATTAATCTCATCTTAAGGCAGATGTCTAAAATACATTTTCTGAATCACAGATAAGTATATTTTTCTCCACTAGCTATACTGGAACTTTAGGTGAATAGCGGAGTTGTAGCTAATATAGTTGCCTACAGAGCTAAAGTAGATCATTCCTATCTGAAATGCCAACAACTACCCACCACCCTTCCTATCTGCTCTGTACACTGAAGGCTGTATGACAGGTGGAGACCAGCTGTCTCCTGAGATCCTTTGTCTTTGCAGGTGGATGCATGTGAAGCCCTGTGGGAATAATTCAAGGGTAAGCATGAATCTGTGGGCAAAAATGGGCATTTTCCATTGTACAGAAACCACAAAGAACTGAGAGATCTTCAGAAAAAAAAATTGATCTTGATAACAAAAGTTAGAATTCTTGCATGTCTGTCTTTATGGTGTGAATCTGGTAGAAATAGTCTAACCTTTCCCCTGTTTTATATTCAGTAGATGACAGCACAAATACAAGGAAATCGGCATTGAAATTATGTACCTTAATCCTACCTGTTGAATGATAATTCCAAATTACGCTACTTGCAGAAGGATAAGGAACTTGTAGCTGATCTGCCTCACAGTTCAAAGTTTGTGTGGTGGTCCTCTGAGTACATTCGGTATATGAAAAAATTGTATGCCAGGGAGCCTGACCAGGGTTGCAAAAACTCAGGAGGGGGGAAAGGAAGACAGTTTTAAAGACTGATGCCTGAATGAATCTTTATATCTCTTACACACAGATACACACACCTGCAGGATACCTGGGTCATAGAATTAAACATGCAATCTCTGTCTAATGGTTCTGGTGATTAATGTGCAGAGACCTCTCACATCTCAAAGCACCAGCACATTAATCTGATCAGTTTAGGCAAGTCATGCCAGTTGTATAGAGTCATATTTTATAGAAGCCTCAATTTTGCAGTTTTAGGACTGTATTAATTTACTGCCCAAGTGCAGCAAGTTTAGAACAAAATTCATTTTGACTTTTCTAAAAACCATACAAGTTCCTTTTCTAGTTAGAAGCTTTTCATAGCTACATTCAATCCTATAAGTCAGAACAAAAAGTTAATACTCTTGGTCATGTTCCCATTCAGTCAATGGTAAAAACACAATTTTGTTCTTTATGTTCCTTTCAGCAAGTAATGTATGACTCATGAATTTACTTTTTATTACTTGATAATATTTTTCAGTCATTTCCTCCCCTCTTCCTGCTGTGTGATTTTCTGGGAATGGTTTGTGGCAGCCATAGCATTTGAAATCAGACTCATTTTGGCCAAGGATACATAGAGGTTTTCATCTTCCTAATTCAATGAGCATGTGACAATCAGTATGATGTGTACCTGAGAGAAAAAAAAAAAATAAAATTTGAAGATATCAGCAGGTAAGCAAGAAATATGGAACAGGTAGAGACTGAATGAATTTAGAGATTGATAAAGTGGGTATGTGGGGATTTTTTGCAATTCAAACCTTTTTCTTTTCTTGGTCAAAGTAAGACTACTAACAAAGCTTCTGGTTCATTATTAGTAGAACTTAAGTGTAATTTTTCATTAGATTCAATGAATTAGTTCTACATGCACATAATAAAAATAGATTGCATAATTCTGATTCTGTTGATGAGGAAGATTTTTGTCATTGATTTCAAATAAATCAGAGTTTTACATGAAGTCTTTAAAACTTTCAAAATGCAACAAAAGGAGCACACATGCACACATAGGAGGGAAAAATATCCTGTGGGTTGAATTAATTTTGTGCGTGTGCTGTGTAATTAAGGGTGCCGAATCTTGCAAAAGTAAATGGTTTATTCATATAGTTTTGCGTAGGTAGGATTGGATTCTGAAGAAATATTTAAAATTGTAGTTTCTAAAGTGAAGATTATGGAGCCCTGAACAGAGCTTGTTTTGATGCTTCTCATGCAAGAGAAAAACTTTCATAGATTTGGGGAATGTAATGAAAAGAATTATGTCAGCAGATGAAAGGTAATTAAACCTAAGGAGCAAAAGATGTAAAATGCAGTTATTGTGTCAAGTTCTCAAAGCTGCACGCAACAGGGATGTGTGTGCTGTTCCTTAAACTGCAAATATCAAACGAAATAATTGGCTTTGTGAGCACAATGGCAAGTATCTGGAAAAGACACACTTCTGTTTAGATTAAAGGATATTGAAAAGATATAAAAAAATTGCTCCTCGATACTTAAGCAAGGTGGTAGCGTTGCTTAAAAAATATCTGAAATAGAACCGGAGGTAAGAACAATGCAGCTGATGGCCCGAGCCCGGGTGTTCCGTGGATTAGTTAATTTCGGCGGAGACATGTAGAGAATATACATACTGAAGTGATTATCTTGGGGGTCCCCGGACTGGTATCTTTCTTTTTCCGTTGTCTTTTGGTATCCTTTCAGGGATTCCCGGCAGCGATAGTTTCTAAGGCCCCTCTCTGGTAATTCAAACAAGCTCTTTTGTGTCCCTCTCCCACACCTTTTCCAGGCTAGGGATATATTGTATTTGTTGTGAATCCCATCCCCCGTCTTCCCAATTAACCCACAAAATGCTAAAACAAAACCTAACTTCCGAAATGGCTACTTTATATCAGGACTTACAATCATACATTCAGATTACAATTTATATTCTATTAACATGAATAACTTCAGAGCAGATGTTATATTTCCTTTTTGACGACCTGTAGCTAAAGCATGTTTGTGTCTCTCTCCTGGTAGTTATGCATGTTTTGTGCTCCCTCCTGGTAATGAAACAAACAGAGAAGTTCATTTTGGGGGAACGTGCTGTTAGCAGAAAGTTTATTCATGTTAGAATAAAGGTCCTTCTTCCTTCTATATAATGTCTTCCTAATTCAGCTTTCAGGGCTATATTGAAGGAGAACAATTAAGATCAAAACCAGAAAAAATACACATTTCTCATATTCTAATTTGATCATAATTCTTAAAGTGCTGAAGAACTCTTTGTATAGGATAAGGGCTAATGATTTTAAACTAAAAGATGTTGATTTAGATTAGTTTCTTAGAAAGGTGGTAGATACCTCATCCCTGGAAAACATCAGGGTCAGATTGGACAGGGCTCTGAGTAACCTGATCTAGTGGAAGATGTCTCTGTTCATTGCAGAGAGGTTGTACAAGATTACTTTGGAAGGTTTGCTCTACACAAAACTTTTATATGATTCTATAAATTCCTGGCCTCAGAGCAGTGAGTTCTAAACTTCAGGTGGATTCAAAGAGCAATTGAAAAGCTTTAGGTGTAAGAGTCTGTTGGGGGTTAAGTTTTCCTATAGACTTTTTCCCGCCCATAAGTTGCTAAGAGACTAAACACTGATGCTTAAAGGGTACTTGACCCACACAAAAGAAGTAGATCACTTAGTTTGGGGGGGAGGGAAAGGCTCGGGGGCTCTGGGAGCTGAGGGTGTTTTCTTCCTGCTCTCAGTTTTGGAGAGGATGGGCGGGCGACTGCTGGCTGGGTGAGGAGTCCCCTGTTAACAGAGGGTCCAGTCCTGGGAATTCTATCATCTGCTGGAGCGCCCAGGAATTCAGAGCTGTTCACCTGCCCTGCTGGAGCTGGGTCAGCCCGGGTCCAGCCATCGCGGCTTCTCCAGCCCTGCTCCCTTTGCCTGCCGGGACACCCCCTGCCTGCCGGGACACCCCACTGTTTCCAGCCTTCAGCACCGGAGTTTCCACCGTTTTGGTTTGGTGCTCCTGGGGTCCCAAGAGATCAGACTGCCCGGGGCTTGTGAGACAAAGCCCCTCGGGGTTCTTGGTTCTGTTTATTATTATTGTTATTGCTGTAGTTGTTGTTGTTTGTTTGTCCTGTTATATTTACTAGTAAAGGACTGTTATTCCTTTCCCCATAGCTCTGACTGAAAAGCCTTTTTAATCTTCTAAATTATAACAACTTGGATGAAAGGGATTGGAGTTCCCCATTCCTAGAGAGGGCCCGCCTCTCCCTAGCAGATACCTGTCTTTTCAAACCAAGACAGAGTCCATTGTGACTAGTTCTGATTCAGCTACAAATAACTACAGATGGTGAGTCTGTTCTTGAAAAGTATCTCTACTCTTCCTAAATATGTAAAAAGATATATTGTTCTTTCCTTCTGCTCTTCACTATGTGCTTGATACAGGACTAGAGAGAATTTCAGTCTGACTCCACACAGCTCCGGCTGTGCTTAATCTGTATGTGCTCTGTGTGGTTTCCCTTTTTCTTAGACTGAAAAGATGGTATGGTTTAGATTTTGTCCAATCCTGGGGATGCTCACAGTATATCTTCCATGGGTTTTCAAGCAGATTTGTTCTAGTTTAATAAGAATTCCACCAGAACAAAAAAATTGGGGCTCTGAGCTGAATGATTTTATTCAGCAGATAATGACAACTACCTAAGTTCAAAGTCATGATGGTAAACTATTAATTTGGTACACAAGGAAACAAAGGCCTTTACTTTCTATGGTCTATGTAAAAACTAGTGTTTACCACTGCCTAGTATTTGCCTGTTCTGTATAGAGAAGAGGTCTAGATCTTCTTGGGTACTGGTGGAGACCACTAGAAGGGATGAGAGCTTCAGCATTTTCTTTCCATTGCAACAGTCACTCCTGAATAATGAAATAATTGTCTCTGCTAACACCAAGCTTCAGAGTGCTGAAAGTAACAATAAAGTTGTACTGCACTTTAATCCTAATTTGAGAGGATGTTAAACCAAGAATTTTCTTCAGCAGAACTGGAGTCCTGAGTTTTCACCGTTTTTCTTTTTAAAGGGAGTCCCCACAGTTTTTCTGTCACATTCCTCAATGACTTTATCTGATCCCTTTATCTGCCAATAGCAAATACCTCTGTGGAGACCAATCATGTCAAAATATTAGTGTGAACTTTTTAACACTAAGCTAAGTTGTCTAGGGCTAAGCATTGTTCTCTAAAAGAGAAAATCAGATTCCTCGTGGTCAGGTGTAAGTATCAAGGATCATGGAAATTCTTGTGCTTTGACACTAGATAGGTGTCCTCTGGACTAATCACTCTAATATTTATTCCTCTTCCAGTAAATGAAGAGGAACAGGCAATTTTAATGCTTGATTAGGCTACAATTTTAGGTAACTTGAGGAAGAGTTCAGCAACCTAGTTTTTTCCCTTGACTAGCAGAAACTGGTCATCACTAGTTCTCATATATTTGTTTTAATGAGGTCAGATGAATCCAGCATCTCCCTCAGAAAATGTTTCTGCCCTCCTTTCCTCCTGTAACCCAACAAGCAGAGCCATCTGACTTGCTTTGGAAAGCCAGGTGGCTTCATGAAGTAAGCAGATGCAGGGATCCAAAAGCTTTGTCTTTTCATCAATTCAAAACAAAGCCATAGCAGTAAAGGAACACCTTATATTGATGAAAATCACATGCATCTCAGCTGTGAAAATTACAACTTTTTTTTTTCCTACCAAAACCTGGGAAAAAAATAAAAAAAGTTGGGAAAATTTGTTCACATATTGAAGACAGTGGTAGCTGTTTCCTTCTCCATGAGGTAAGTGATAATTTTTAATTAAAAGTTACATGTGTTATTTTTGCACTTCTCCTCTAGTAATTTATTCACTTTTTAAACAAAATTTATATTTTCAGATAATCAAACCATGCAGTTTCATGTGATTGTGGTACACATGATATGTGTGTGTGGTACACACAGAAAAATGCAGTAATCATTAGAAGTTTCCCTTTTAGGGCAAATAAAAAGATTAACATGGATAGGAAACCCATTAATTTGTTAATTTTAATACACACCCCCTCCCCAGCTGCCTGATTAATTTAGTCCGTAGTGCTCTGGACTTTCTGGAGTCAGAAATAAATATCAGTGGGCACTGGGGTTACAAGTGACTTCCATATCTTTGTTTTTAGTATTTCACAAGATTCATCCATTCAAATGTGCTAGCAAATATA
This sequence comes from Hirundo rustica, assembly GCF_015227805.2. NCBI lineage: Eukaryota > Metazoa > Chordata > Aves > Passeriformes > Hirundinidae > Hirundo > Hirundo rustica. The sequence continues at coordinate 85,931,564 of NC_053451.1, forward strand.
AAAAATTTACTCAGCAGAAGCAGAGCTCCAGCAGCACTGGGTTTCCTCCTGCTACCCCATGCCTACTAGGTCAGAGGTCACTGTGCAGGACACAGAGAAGCTGTTGGGCATTTCCAAATCCTGCTGTATACATTTGCAGCTATTTATGCTGATAGATAAGAAGAAATTAAATTTCCTCTGGATAAACACATATTTTGTGGAAGCTGGAAATAATAGGCATAATTGGTGTTGTGGGCTTAAAGAACCCATTGTTCTACCTGGAACGAGGGCTTTTTGAACACATTTCCCCTAGCAACCACAATACTCTCAACTCCACACTCCTCTCTGAAAAGTCCCAGGGTGCATTCCTGTTCTTTCCTGATCCTTTTTATCACTAATCCAGGCAGCAGCATGGCAAAGGGCAGGTTTAACATCCTTTTCAAAATAAACTATTGATATCCTAAAATGAACTACTGAATCTGCCTCTGCCAAGTGAAGGTAAAGAGATGAAAGACTGAGAGGAGAAACATGAGACAGAGTTGTGGCTTTGATCTTCTTTATGCACTCACATCAATTGCACGTGGATCAAGTGCACCACAGTAACTGCACTGGCATATCCAGTTTGCCTACTGCAGTGTACCAGGACACCTTGTGGAGTCTGCCTTTTCTAGAGTAGGTCTGCAAGGGCAGTCCCCTCAAAGTCTGAGTGAGGGCAAGACATTAGAAGGGAAACAATTACACCGATGTTCCTGTCTCCCTCTGTGAGAAGAGACACTCTGCTGACACCCTAAGTAATGTGTACAGCCAGAGGAAAACATGTCTTCTTTGTAACAGAGAAAGTAGATGATGTTGCTGTCTGCAGTGTGTTTATTTCTCTGCAATTCTTCCCATTAGCCTATGGAGATTGGGGGGGCCTTTGCTTAATACCATTAAAGACTCACGATTTACCCCTCCACACTATGTGCTGCTCATCAATGACATTTGCTATAGGAAGATGGCTCTATCCTAGCTTTTGCCACAGAATACTTGTCTAACTTCTCAGATATAGAATGAGTAATAATTTGTACATTTGTGCTTTCAGAACTGCTCACCTTGTTCTTATTCAGCTGGCTTTCTCTGCCTTCTCCCAAGCAGCTGCTATGTTCTCCATCTGCCTGCCTTTGTTACCACTCCTTGCTGCTGCGCTTGGCTTTGCTCTCCCAGGATTTCTCATACACGATCCCTGACTCCTGAGTTGTCTGCAGCTTACAGCTATTGCTGTGATTTCTGGTTGTCCTGCAATAAGCGCTGTGAGGGCTGCCTGCTTCATCTGGAGGGATTTTCTCCAAAGAATAATTGTTTATCTCAAAACAGGCAAATGGCATTATTCAGGCAGCAATCTTTCTAGGCATTAATATTTATCCAGGCTTTGGCACCATGTCAACAAGCTGTGTTGTCTGATAGTATTTTCTCACTGTTTTGTAAAGCTACATGATTGAGCATTATCAGTTACTAATGAAATTTTTCATTTTAGGTCAAGTGAAAATTGGTAAGTTTTAAATATTCCAGGTGCCTTTTTCATTCCTCTTCAGTTGGATCATCAAATAGAAAAATGAATTATTTACACAGTCCTACTGAAGAAAATATCTTTTATTCTCCCTGCATTATCACTTGACACAAAACATTTCCTTACTGTTCTGTATTTGTCCATGACATCATTTATGCACAGCTGGGAAAAAAAAAGCCACCTTCTTAATTGTAAATATCTGTAACTATTAAGGGAAAGTTGGAAGAGAATAATTAAAAGCCCAAACAAGAATGATTACTGCGAAAAGCAGTTCTTTTTCTTTTAATATGATACAAAGGCCTTGTTTAGTAAGTACCTAATACACAATGAAGTATATTTTTCCCTCACAAGATACCACAGAAATAACTGCAAGTATTCAACTGGAACATGCAAAGGCTTGATAATGTGAACCATAGGAAACGAGAAGATAAGGTAAAACAATTCATAGCTCTTGCTCAGCAGCAGAAGGAGGAGCTGAAAAGGAGAGCAAAGAGCACTTATCTGCAGGATGCATATTAGGACTTCCTGATATTCCTATGCTTGGAAAAAAAAGAAAAATACAGATATAAGAGCTGTATAGCTGCAGCTCTTATGCAAGATGATAAGAGAAAAGAAAAAAAGGACTACTTTGAAAGAACACTTGTCCACCTTAAATGGTCCAAAATATGAATTCTGAAGTCCTTTACATAGAGAAAGATGAATTATATATTCTTACATCCAAGATTGTAAAAATAACATTTGGGGGGTTTAACTTGTTTATGCATTTAGAAATACCTAGTTTTCATTGTAGTGTTTTCCGGAAGTCAATTTTAGTCATCAGTTTTACATTTCACAGGAAACAGCAAAGAAAAAAATTCTTCTGAAGTAAGAAAATATGTTTTTGACAAGAAAGAAGTGGGCACAGAGACTCCTAGGCAAAAAAAAAATCACTTGAAATTAATTCTGCAATATTTTTCCTATGATCATATGGAATGGCTTGGGTAGGAAGAAAGACCATCTAGTTCCAACTCTCCTGCCATGGGCAAGGACCATTCACTAGACCAGCTTGCTCAGGACCCTGTCCAACCTGGCCCTGAACAATTTCAGGAAGGAAGTATCCCCAACCTCTCTCAGCAACCTGTTCCAGTGCTTTACCACCCTCTAAGCAAATAATTTCTTCGTAATATCTAAACTAAACCTAACCTCTTTCAGTTTAATACTCTTTTCCTTGTCTTGTCACTATCTGTCTGTCTAAATAAAGTTTCTCTCCTTCCTTTTTTTCTAAAACATTTCAAGGTACCTGCAATGAGGTCTCCCCACAGTCTTCTCCAACTGAACAACCCCAGCTCTCTCAGCCTGTGTTTATAGGAGAGATGCTTCCCTCCTCTGACCATCTTCCTGGTCCTCCTCTTAACACCCACAGTATTTCAGGTGGGGTCTCATGAGAGTGGAGGGGGAGAATCACCTCCCTTGTTGCTAGCCTCTCTTCTTTTGATTCACTATAATTCCCAAAGAAAATTTTCCTTGAAACAGGAGAATAAAATTACATGTTTCATTCTCTAAATAAGATATGTGATATGTTGTAGCATTATACATGCAGAGAAGGAGACTGCAGGGAACATTCTGCAGTAACACCCATGTGTCTGTCCTTCAGAAATTTCACTAGAAAAATATGGAATGTGCAGGGTAGACTGCAGGGCATGCTCTCTGAACATATGCTGTGAGGACATTATACAAATTGGGCAGTAGCTGAAATATGAGTTCATGTAAAACAGAAAACAGGAAGGTTGACTTGCGTACAGAAGTGGGGGCGCCTTAATTGCTAATTTAAAACAAGGCCAGATATATTCAGCCTGTGATGACTAAACATTTGACAAAGTCATATAACACTGTGTTGTTATTGACTGCTACTACTCATATTACTCAATGGGGTCCCCATTATCACTGGAATGTCCTTTGCAGAGATGCCCCTCACCCACTGGTCACTCATACAGACTTCAGCCTAGACGGAGAATTTTGGAATTGATCCTGTTGCATTTCAGACCATTTTAAAGTGGTGTTGTTTTTTTTTTGTGTGGTTTTTTTTTTTTTGTTTTTTTTTTTTTCCCTTCCCCCCAGTTTTCAGGATCGTTGTTGATCTCACCAAATACTCTAGGCCTATTTTGACTTTTAGAATTTGATTCAATAGTTCTTTTGGAGAACAGAAATGTTTCTACAGTCTTTAGAAAGACTGCAATCTTTGTAACTAGTTTATCTCAGAGAAAGTTGACCAATGTCAGAATAAATCTGCCTTAGCAAAATAATTGAGCTTTTTCTACAAAATGCAGCTTGGAAGAATAGCATCATTAGAGAGGGAAAGTTGTTCTGGTGGACTGCTTATCTCAGAATTAGTTCCTATCTTTCCCTTTGCTTTTTTTGTTTTATACTCTGCTGATCAATTTAGATGGGTTTTGATATTTTATAAATTTGCATTTACAGTCAGTATTTAATTGATTCTGCCATTAAAATTCATAAAATTCTAAAGTTATTGATCAGCATAACAATTTTTATAACAGAATAATTAAAGTATAATTAATAATCATTAATCATTAATCAGATTGCGAGACACATGACCCAAGCTGTACTTTTACTCTGTTCTCTGTGTGTGTGCTCACAACAGTGGAATGTGGCAATGCTACCAGGGGGCTTTGATATCTCTAGTCCAGGTACTTTAGGAATGAGTCGTATAGAGCTTTTGATACAAGAATATATCTGAATACGTTTTTCTTTCTCTACAGCCAGGACATTTATCTTAGTCTCAGAGAGGGAAAACTTCAGATACGTCTGGTAAAATTCCAGGGCTGAATGAAATTATCAGCCTTTAAAACTAACCTCAAATCATGATCTGAATGTCACACAAAAGTTTCAGGGAGTGGAATTTCAATGTTACAAACTAGTTTTTAAAGGACTTATGATTTTTAAACCCCTTTGGTTACTTCTGAGCTTTTTGTCTTGGCAATACTGCAGAGTGGAATATTTTCCCATGAGAAATTCTACCTCTGTCAAATGGATTAATGAATTTTTTTTTAAATTGTACTTAAAATCAGTGATTAGTGTTCTGAGCAGAAAATCATAAACTTCAGAAAAAAAAAAAAAAAAGAAAAATTCCTATTATGCTTTCTAATTCATTTTTGTGTCACAGTATTGTTCATTATTTCAGATCTAGTGCTGTAATTATAGATTCATTTAAATGTGCCAAATACTAAAGCTCCCACTGCTTCTAAGTTCTTTTTAACTACCTTATCTGATAGGTATCTCTGAGAAAACAGGGACTTTCTCTTTGCAGAGATTATTTAGAAAAATACCCAAAGGTCTCCATTTCAAAGAAAGAGCTTGGGGTGCAAACAGTTTGGCAAAGAGTGAAAGAAACAAAGTCAGAGTGCCAGCTGGATGAACAAGCCACTGTAAACATACCCTTCTCTCAGTTAATACCATGCAATTCTCAAAGCACACATGAAGCTTTGCTCCTGGCAGTGTCCTGATCTCTTCTTGTGTGATGAATGATGACTAGACAAGGATATGACACAACAGGTTCAGGAACTACATCTTCCAGGACAAATATTTTTAGATACCAAGGAAAGACATTCAGGAATCTGTAGTCAATTAAGCTTTTACTTATAATCAGCACCTTTCTTCAGCCAAGAACTCCAGCCTAAAAGTCAATCGATGATTGATGCTACATAAAGATTTCCTCACCAGATCATTACAGCCTTAAAAGAGTGCAGAATTTGTGTTTAGACAGGGGATCTAGTTAAATCCTTTCTCCATCCAGACTAGGCCAGTCTTAAAATACCATCTAGCTGCAGCAACAGGGTGTTAAACCTTTGAAAGCGATCACCTGTTATGTGTGCATTTTACACCCTTGAATTTTGTTCCTCGGGTAATTCTAAGGGAAAGGCATGTCAGGGTTGTGTTTACCTCCATGCGTTTGCAGAATTCCCCCTGAGACTCCTTTGCTTTTCGTGCTAGAGACACCCTTTATATTTTGTTGGGCCAGCAACAAAATATATTTCCTAGCAGTTCCTAGCTAGGAAAATAGCAAGGATAGAGTATGAGACAGTATGTTCACCAGTTTTAAAATCAGATTCATTGGTGATAGAAACTGGATTTGGAATGTAGCAAAGGATTGCATGGTTCTCTGCTTTCTACATTCTTTCAAAGCTGAAGAAGCATTTTTCTTGCTTCTCTACTTAGCAAACTGCTTTGGACAGCATTGGCTTCCTCTGAAGTCTGTCAAGCCCTCCTACCCTTTCATTAATTTTTGTGTTCATGATCTCTTGAAGGAGGCTTCACATACTCCTGAACAAGCAATAAAAGGTTATCTAGACCTCTGCAGAATTAATTTACTTTCCTTGCTACTTTTTTTCCCCCCTTACTTCCCCCATTTATAATTACATTAATTACGGGCGTATAAAAGTGTTCTGTCTCTTTGACATTAATTACCTGGGAGTGAAGATTAATGAACTTTGTAAAATGTTCAGCGTTACATATTCATAAATAGCTAAGAATCTGCATGGGTCACCAGTATAGAGAAAATCAAATAATGACCACAGAAAAGCTTCCTACCAGTAGTCAAAAGAAAAATAAATAAATAAATAAATAAATAAAAACAAATAAACAAACCCAAAACCAAATAAAAATACTCCAAAGAGAAAAAAAAAAAAAAAAAGGCAAGCATATTGACTTACAAAAAGCTATGCAAAGTGACTTTGCAGATGAATTTTTTAATACACTGTAGTGATCTCCCACCAGAATAGGTACCCTGTAAAGCTTTTTTTTGTTTTGGTTTGGTTTTTTTGCTACTCTAATAAAGCTTAATTTTGTTAAAAATTTGCTCAGGTTTCTCACCAAGCTCTGAGTATCTTTCTTCATCTTTTCATTTCTACACAAAAGAGAAAATCTACCATTGAGCCAAACAACTCTAGCATTTTTATGGCAAATCTCTCTCAGGGTTTGCACAATTGTTTGGCCAGAGAGAAGACATTGGGACTGCTAAAACTGGCTTATTAGGACCAGAGCTGCACAGCAGATAGGTGCAATATTAGGAAAGGAAAGGAAAGGAAAGGAAAGGAAAGGAAAGGAAAGAAAGGCAAAGGATTACATGCCAATGTCAGTCCCTGCCCCATTCAAAGTATTCACACCCTTCCCTTCCCTTCCCTCCCTGTCCCTTCACCCCCTGCCCTTCCTTCCCTTCCCTGCCCTTCACTTCCCTGTCTCCCTTCCTCCCGTCCTCCCTTCCCCCCCTTCCTCCCTCCCTTCCTCCCTCCCTTCCTCCCTCCCTTCCTCCCTCCCTTCCTCCTCTCCCTTCCTCCCTCCCTTCCTCTCCCTCCCTTCCTTCCCTCCCTTCCCTCCCTCCCTTCCTCCCTCCTTCCCTCCCCTCCCTCCCTCCCTCCCTCCCTCTCCCTCCCTCCCTCCCTCCCCTCCCTCCCTCCCTCCTCCTCCTCCTCCCCCTCCCTCCCTCCCTCCCTTCCCGTCCTTCCCTCACTTACCTTCCCTTCCTTCCCTTCCTCCCTTCCTCCCTTCCTCCCTGCCTCCCTCCTCCTCCCCTCCCTTCCTCCCTCCCGTCCCCCTCCCATCCGCCCTCCCTTCCTCCCTTCCTCATCTCCCCCATCCTCCCTCCCTTCTCCTCCCTCCCTCCCCTCCCTTCCTCCCTCCTTCCCTCCCCGCCCTCCCTCCCTCCCGCCCTCCCCTCCCTCCCTCCCCTCCCTCCCTCCCTCCCTCCCTCCTCGCTCCTCCCTCCCTCCCTCCCTCCCTCCCTCCCTCCCTCCTCCCCTCCCTCCCTCCCTCCCTCCCTCCCTCCCTCCCCTCCCTCCCCCAGAAAGAATACAGCACACTCCCCAACAAACAAAAGCCAGCACTGCAAACAGTAGTATGACCAAGAATGTTGTGTAATTTCCTTGAATCTACCCTGTGTAGGCTACACTGCTCCTGGTAGGATGAAGTCTTCCAATAGACAGTGTAAAAAAACATTACAGCGGCCATTTTCCTGCATCTGCTTCTCACATGCCATTGGGACACAGAGGAGAAGGTCAGAGCAGCACAAAACTCTGTAAATTCCAGCAACCACACAACAAGGGATTACAGCTCCATGGAGAGGTGGCTGTGCTGGGACATTCTGAATATCCTAGCAGTGCAAGCCTGTGCAAGATGCAGTCACACAGCGTAGCGTATCCCATGGTGTAGATTGTAGTTTTAACTTACTTTAGTTGGTAATGAAGTAAACAGAAGTGTGTCAGAAATCCAGACAACTGGGCTTCTATAGTTACAGTGAAACAGCATAGGGAAAGGGTCAATAAACGTTCTGCAGGATCAGAAATGCAGCTTTTAAATAAAAATCTGAGTTCTAGCTGAAATTCTTTGTAGCTGTATTGTGAGACAAGACATAATTTGCAAAAATAGACTACATAGGTCATTAAAGCTATTCTCTAATTATATCAAGTAGCAAATCTAAATCCAGTTTTGATGACTACTATGCCATCAGAAGGGAAATGTAGGATGACCTAGAATTCAGCCACTTTGTGATTAGTAGTTTACTCTCAGCTGCATTTAAAATGCATTTTAATATTTACTGTTTTAATGTCGCTGCTTCACAGTCTTCATTTTTTTTGTCACAGCAGTACAAAGTATTAGGGAAGTTTCATTGCCCTGATTTTTTAGATTTCACAGAGAGGAAAAAAGTCACCAGTAAATTGGTAACAAAGATGGAAAGTGAATCATGAATTTGGACTCTTAGACACACAAACTCCCAAGAAAACTGACTTTTTCTGCCTATAGTCAGGTGGAGGCACAGACAGGGGCTTTAATCCAAGTGTACATGTACACTGCCTTCCACAGGCTTTGTTTTATGCTTGCAGCTGGCTATGGACATAATTGTTTCCAGGACTAAAAACTTAAGTCTTAGTGGACTCTATTCAGGTGCTAGCTCACTACATCCCTACTGTCCTTAAGGTCTCCATGAAAGACTTTTCTACCCATGTCTTCCTCTGCAAAGTACATTGTAGTTAATTATTTATATTTCTGGAATTCTCTCTCCTTTTGGATGACTCATTCTGTAATTGATAGACATTTTTCACATTAAGAGTTCAGGAAAATTATGTTTGAACTTAAAATGTTGTTAGGTTGAATTGTGCGGTTTGGTTTATCTGTACAGGTCAAGTGCTCCAGTATGATTACTGAAAGTGCAAATGAGTCACTACTTACTATGCTATTGCTCATCACTAATTCCAGAATAACACTGATTCTTTGTTATGGGAAGGGGAAAAAAGGGCTTTGAATTAACTTGTCCTGGTTTAAGGAAATCTGGTTCCCACTTGGAGGGGACGGTTCTCTGGGAGAACCTGATAGAGCCAATCAGCTGCCTAGGTCTGAAGAGCCAATCAGCTGCCTACTTTAGACGAGCCAATCAGCTGCCTAGGTTTGAAGAGCCAATCAGCTGGCTAGTTTTGAAGACAGACACTAAGTAAACCACTTGAAAGAGTTGAACACGCCTCTGTGAAGACACATGTAAAAGCGCGCAAAGTGCGGGAAAGCTCTCTTGGCTTCTGGCTTTTGGTCAGGTAATGGTCTGGCCAGGCTGGCCCCGTGCATCCCCTGCATCCAGGCTGGGCCATGCTGTGCTGTGCCAGGCACTGCTGTGGCACTGACCCTTTACCGGGAAGCCTGCTGGGTCCCTTCCGAGTGGACTCCCTCCCCCAGTTTTTTTTCTGGCAACGCCACCAGGCCATGTCGGCTGGGGGCTGTATCAGCACTGGTCTCAGACACGAGGCTGGGGCCGGGAGTGGCCACCACCATCTCATGATCCAATGAGAAGCTTGAACAGAGAGAGATAAGAGAGATGAGAAACATAGGAATAGAAGAAAACCTCTGTTTCCCAGAGATGAAGATGAAGAGAAATCTTGTTTTTATACTAGAACAGCTCATCTTTAAATAGCACCCCAATAAGTTGACATGGCCCATTAATTCAGCTATGGCAAGGCTGCAAGATATGGGAGATATTTTCACACTGGGAAAAGATTTTTCCTTCCCTGGGCAGCTGATTAGCTGTGACATTGAAGCCATGAGAGAACTGTTTCTTGTAGAGAAGTCTCCATGGCATGGCCAGAGAAACTCCTCTCCCTAAGTGTACTTAAGAAAGATTATTTTAGAGATGGTAAACTGACTGAAAGCTCTTCCAGGTTTTGTCTCTTTACTTTGTCAGTGGGAAAGAAAAGAGGGTGTGGTTTGAGGAGAAGGGTTCTGAAGGTTTATTCTGATTTTTTCTTATAATTTATTTTTAATTCTGTTTATTAAGTTTTCTTTATACCCTAAAGTTTTGAACCTATTTTGTCCTCCTCCTCCTGGTCCATACCCCACAGCAGGAAATGAGTAAATAATTTCTAGTAAGTGCATGGACATCTGGCCAGCATTAGACCCACTATATAATTGGTGCCTTGGCTGGGAAACTCTAATCGGCAAACCAAAATTGCTGCACTTGTACTTAAATGAAACTTTGATCTCAGTTATACGCATGTGGTAGCAAGGATGAACATTAACTATGCACTGAAAGTTTTTGCTGGATTAGGCCTAGGATCTTTCCCAAGAGTATGAATCTACTTTTCCATAATGGGTAGAGGCTTATTTGGTCCAAGCTTTCTAAAATGTTGAGTACCTCTATTTTTAACAGCCAACTTTAGCTACCTCTACTTTAGATAGATTGTGCAAAGAAAATCTTTGAATATGTACATCAGAATCAGTTAATTTCTTTCGCACTGGGTGCCTAGAAATATCTTGAAACTCTTAAAAATTGATAGATACGTGGTTTTATTTTTCCAGCATGTAAGAAAAAAAAGACAATTATACACAGTCTAGAATAAAACTCAGCATACAAGATTTTTTATTTCTTCCCTAAATTAAGAATGCTTATAGAGGTAAAGAACTTTCTCAAACAAAACAAAAATCTTCACATAGTCCATTTAAAAATCTTATTTTTGGTATTTGACCAAACTTCCTTCACTAGGGCTCCAGTTATGCCCATCTAGCAAATAACATGCTAAACACATGATCAGCAAAACTATCAGTGTATTAGCAGAACTGACTGACTATATGGAAGACATTGCTATAAATGTAATCATTGCCTTTACAAGTTAACTCAAACCATTTAAAATTCAAGTCTACAGCCTAGAAACAAGAATCTTGAAAATTCAAGTGATGATTTCTCTGGTTCACATTGGAGCAAAGAAAACACTGTAGGAAACAAACTCCTGAAATCATATTAGTATTTAGTAATCATCATTTAGTAATTGAATAAGAATATTAAAAATGTAAATTGAAACGACTTTGAAAGATAACGTTTTTATTTGTTGTCTTGCACTGAAGAACCTTGAATGTGTCAGCAAAAAAACAACTAACCAAGCAAGCAACCAAAAAACCCCATAAACCCAAACATTTGTTGCCTCATATATCCTAGAATGCTGAGGTTATATACCAGAAATAGAAATAGGAAGGACTTGATTTTTGACTCAAGTCCAATATATTCTTCCATCAACAGTAACTTAGGTAGAAAAAGACATATTTTTAAGCCTCTGGACTTGTGACCCAATTTAGTCAGCCTTGAGCCGAACTGATTTTTATGTCATTCCAGATATGTTTTCTTTAAAAAGACCAATAATATACTTAAGAAGAAATGTAAACCTACATTTCGTCTAGAATACATTTCTTGAAGACAATAACTTGTTTGGGTGTTTCCCCTGAGAAGATTTAGTGTGTTTTATGACATTATATCTTCCAGTTTAGTAATTGTCTTATGTGAAAAAACCCATCATGGTGACTTTTATTTCACAGCAGTAAAGGCCACCAGAAGGCACTTACTCTGTGAGAATGAAGTGGGTTTTTTTTCCAAATTTAGGCCATAGTGGATTCCCAGCTCACCTATTCTGACCTATAGTGAATCATGGGAGATTCATCATTTACAGACTGACCTTCCAGTCACCATTATTTGAATAGTGTGGGAAATTCACATATAAAAGTTCTTTTGTGTACCTTGGCATAGTTCATAAGTATTCATATGGCAGGTGCTTTTCCCCATTTCAGCCCAGCATCTGTCTAATCAAGTCTGTCTCAGCATGATAAAGCAGGAAAATTCATATTATGTAGGTGGTGCAGGTACGGATGGGGAATGAAGCTGGCAAGACACTGTGGTGCAGGAAGATGTTCCTTACAAATGACTGAACTCCTCTCTAAGAAATCTCAGCCCTCTCATATTCTATTTTCCTGTATCAATTGTGATGAAACTTGATAACTTAAATAATAATACTGTAAAGAAAAGAATAATGTTGTGGGTCCAGCAGAGGACAATGAGGGTGGTAATCGGACTGGGGCATATCTCTTGTGTGGAAAGGTGAGGGAATTGGCTCTGTTCAGCCTTGAGAAGAGATGACTGAGAGGTGACCTCATTAATGTATATAAGTCTAAGGGGGGAAGTACCAAGAGGAGGGAGCCAGGCTCTTCCTGGTGGTGCCAGTCACTAGGACAAAAGGCAGTGAGCAGAAATGGATGCACAGGAAGTTCCACCTGAGTATAAGGAAGAATTTCTTCACTGTGCAGGTGACCAAGCACTGAAGCAGATTGCCCAGGGAGGATGTGAAGTCTGCCTCACTGGAAATATTTTAAGAACTGTCTGGACACAATCCTTTGTCATGTGCTCTAGGGCCTTCCTGGGTAAGCAGGAGGTTGGAGCAGATGACCCACTGTGGTCCCTTCCAACCTGCCCCATCCTGTGGTTCTGTAATGAAAACATTTCTGAGACCACAAGAGGCCTGAAACTTATCTTGTATAACGACTATACCCTGCCCTAACACACTTTTAATTAAGCAATGAAGAGAGTGAAGATTGTCTGCTTTGATTGACTTTTTTCAGCTACTTTCACTCTTATTGTGTTTATTCAAAATAATTAAATAGCTGTATAAGACCACAGAACTGTGTCTTTATGCTCAAATGAACATAGAGAAGCAACGATTGTTTAACTTGGCAACTATTGTGCGGCAATTATGAATGTGGAAACAAAGATGCCAGAGGCAGGCATCAAAATGGAAGCTCTTTTTCCATCTATTTGCCTCTTCATTTAAAAATTATGGATATAGGGGCATGGCATCAACAGAAGTTAATGGGATTTTCTTTAATAGGAACAGTATTACTTCTGTTCATTCATGTGAGGGCTGCACCTTTGCTCATGCAATGTCAAGAATATTTGAAGCGTGGGATTCCAGGAGCCTGTGGGTTGTTCTGTGTACAAACATAAGAGCCTGGTTACCTGGTTACCTGTGGCAGGTTAGTCATGCAGCTGAGACAGAGGGATTGGTAATGAGGGCTCACTCTACTTAGTCTCTGCACACAATGGGAATACCTAAAACTCTCTGCAGCCTGAACTGATACTCTCTGAGCTATCTAGGAAGGAGCCAGATTGAATCTAGATGCTGTGTACAGATTTTAGCCTGAGACAATCAGTCTTGCTGACCTGGATCCTGCATAACACCCTATGACCTCTGTGTCAGAGCTAACTTGTGTCTGGCCAGCTTGGGGCCAGGCAGAGAAGCTGTGTCTGCCTACACTGTCTACATGTATATATATCCATCCTTCCATAAATATGAGAAAGAATATAAACATATGTCCCTGTTACAGTAAAATGCATCCCTAGAGAGCACAGTTGAATGGGACGAATGTACTCAGTACAACTGACTCCATAGGAGCCTCCCTCAGGCCTTAGTTGTTTTCATAATTGCCTTTCAAAGCAGCTGACAACCAAGGAGCGCATACCTGAGGGACACAACTTCTTTATATCACTTGTCATCCCTCTTTTACCCTCAGAGACCTCTTCATTCATTATCTTCAGTCTTGCCTGGCATACAGCTTTGGAACCTCATCAATCCCAAAGACATGTTGTCCATAAACTGACAAAACAAAACCACTCTCAAGTATAGATTGAGTTTAAAAAATCTGCCTGCTGCGTAACCCTAAATGCAAATATGAAATAACTGCAAAGATGAGCAGCCTTGTATGCTCTACCAGTGATACTCCAAAAATGTTTTTTTCTCTCCTTGCAAGAGCATACAACAGTCATGTGAATCCTATGGGGACCTGATTCTTGTGCTGGCTGCAAAGGAAGGATTTCTGGATGAATCTTGCAATAGTTAAAGAGAAGTGATTCTTCAAACATAATTTTCATGTTCACTTGTTTTAAGGTTTAAATAATGTCTTTTACAGTTTTAATTTCCATGTGCAAATATTAATCCAGCTTTTTATTTCTTCCAGAAATTCAAAGGAGGATGAGGTTTAGAGGAGGGACTTGTTTGCCTGAACATAGGCATGTATCTAGCAAGACTTGAGATGCCCTTGGATATCTTGGGCATCCAGGCTTGCAAATAAGCCACAGATCTGAACTCTTCTGGAGTAACAGTTCTAGAATATCTGACAGCATGTTAACTTGCATGATGCATGCAACATTCATCTTCTTGCTGTCAGCGTAAACCTCTGGATTCTCTAGATAATGTCATAGATAGTTAATACTGATACCAGTGCCTATATTCTCTATAATTAAATTGATTGAATTTGGGTTTTGGTGTGTGTGTGTGTGGGGGGGGGGTGTTTTTTTGTGTGGCGGTGCAAGAAGTGTTTTGTTAGGTTTTTATACGAAGTTTGTTATGGTTCATTTCACTGTATCCCAGTTCTGTAACCCTTTTGTGTTTTCTGTATAATAAGGTGTTTTGTGTCAGTCCTCCCACCCCCCACCTGACATGTAACATCCCCTCTGCCCCCGCTCGCTCTGGGGCAGCCGGTTTATCACTCCAGGAGCCCTCCTGGATTGCAAAATCTCAGGGAGAGGGCTTCAGGTGATAGGTCCACTGGGGGGAATTCTTTTCCTCTGGAGGTGGTTGGTCCAAGGCTTGGGGGTGGGCGCACCTTGTTACCCCCAGAATCCCCTGATTTGTTGTCTTGTTGTAACCCCCCAGAACCCCTCCCCCGCTTATAAGGTGGAGGAGGGAAATTCGAACTCTCTTCAGCTCTGCTCTTGCTCTCTGGCCTCTCTGGCCTGATGTTTGGACCAGCTGCGGACTTCCCGCAGCCCGGCCTCAATAAACATCTTTTAACCTGCAAAGCTGAGAGCCAATCTTTTCTTCTGCTGCCATTGCTGTCACGACACTACTTGGTCCAGCTGCTGCTGAGAAGGCGACCAGCAGGTAAAGATAGCCTGTGTGCCCATCCGAACTGGGAACTTCTATGGCTGTGCTGACCAGAGCTAGCCGGAGGTCAGCTCCCGCCCGGTGCGGGGACAGAACCAGACACATTTTTGTTGTTTTTATCACATAAAATATGCTTTTCTAGGTGATTTTTGGATGCACATGTGATGGTGAAATTATGGGTGCCTTAAATCACTGTCTAGATTGTCTCCATGGTTGTTACTTCCAAGGTGAGACCTGTGGTAGTATGTCATTGCCTTTTTAATAAATCACACATGCTGTTTGTTTGCATTGCTCCCTTGTATCCATTGTTGTATCTGTGTGTTGCTTTATCCCATAGGTGATCTCAGTGCAGGTTTCTGTTGCATGCATAGTGTGCTGGAGAACTGTATTTTTATCTAGTGATGAAAGGAAAACCTACAAAATTATTCAGTCTACGTTATGCAGCATTGGTCACATAAGCTACTCTGTACATATGAAGCAAAACCTTTACAAGGCTATCAGCACACAGCAGTTTATTTCACTGCCTGGAGATGGTGTAAAAAAGAAGATTGACTAAATCATTTATGTTTTGCTGCACGAAAGCTCAGGAATAAACTATCTCTTTCCTCTTTTCCTTCCTCCTTATCTTCCAAATAAACCAACCTATCAAAATATGAATAGATGACGGTAAGATATAGGGGAAAAATGCAAAACATAAACAAGTAAAGGTTTTGGGAAAGTGAATTAGCTGAGAAGGGAAAGAGCAAATTAAGCATCTGACAACTGCTCAATAGAAATGGAAAAATATTAGCAAATGACAGTAAAAAGTCAGAGTTTTCATTGTCTTTTTTTGCAACAGTCTGCACAGAAAAGGTTAATTTTAGTCAGGTGGCTAACTTAAAGCCGCAATCTAGATAACCCAAAAATTCACCCTATATAATCTGAGTGATGGAAGGTCTTTCGAACTTGCAGGTAGGTACTTTTGAAAATCTGAAGGAGCTGGAGCTGAGTTAAGCTTCCAGAAGGCCAGAAAGTTGACATCAAAAATGCCTGTCTTTTTCAAAGAGAAAGCTCTCCCCCTCCGTCCACTGTACCAAGGCAAGAAATGATAAGAATAGGTACTTTTCATTTCTACAAAGATATTGAAATATAATGAAGTAAACCTTGTGTAAACACCTAGAAGATAAGAGAAAGAACACTTTTAGCAAATACTTTGTCAAACATATATCAAACCAATCTAATGCAGCCCATTAGCAAACCCTGTGTCACAGAGGCTCTTACACCTATCTTGTTGCATCGTGCTACTGCGTGTCCCTGAGAGCGACCAGTGCCTTTGGGACCCGGTGCACTTTGCTAATAAAGGGCTGACAATAAAGGCGAGGAGTTGGGTCCCGTTTGGAAATCCCAGCACTGTTTATTGTTGGCACATGCATCATGGGTACAGCCTCAAATGTGTTCCAGGGATGAGAGGCCCAGCGGGGCCAAGGATCCAGGGTTATATACCAGATAAATGGGGTGGTCTTGAGGTCAGAGTGCAATAGGGATGGGGAAAGATGCTGCAAAGAGGTGGCCAGGAGCCAGGGGGACTAATAGGATCCCAGGGGTGTGGTACTGCGGAAAAAATAACCCAATGGGGTCCAAGGGAAGGAAGAAGATTCCAGGAGATATGCATATATGGTAACAGGGTGACATAAACTTAACAAACTAATAGAACAATGAAACCTAAGAAATATTAACATGTGTCTGCAAAGGAGGCCCATGGGAGGAAAGTTCTTTTCACCCTAGTCTAAAAAGATATCTTTCCCCATTTGCCTTGGTCCCTCCAGGGCTGAGGCATAGCTGGCTTGGGGATAAGCCTCTGGGCCTTCACACTATCTTATTTACAATTTTTGAAGACAAACTAGGAAGATACACAACAGGTAGATGGGCTGCGGTTGGAAAGCCTCTTGGAGAATAATTTGGAATATTCATTGTCAAGAGTGTAGAATATATCGGGGGGAAATGATGCAACTCAAACAGGGCACATTTCCTTGAGAGCAAGAACCAAGTGTGACCTGAAGAGAGAAGCTGTAGATTGCACAAATACAGGGTAGAGAAACACTGGCTGGACAGCAGCTTTGTAAGTGGCACAAGGGATTACAGAGGCACATAAGGCAAACATGGAGCAGTATTGTTTTGCCACTTGTCATACAAGGTGTGTGCTTGGATGGATAAGCAGTTATTTTTTGTGGGAGATATGAAATGGCTGCTCTTATTGATCCTGGTAACATCTGAGTGGACTTGTGAGGAGTTTTACTACTTATTTTCAGTAATATATACATAACTGGGGAGAAGTGCATAGTAAGCATGATTTTAAAAAATCCTGTGAATGAGGAAAAGCTAATGGAAGCCATGGATTTCTTTAGCTAAGGAAAGAGATGACTTAAGGCAGACATGGGACCACTTTTCAAGAAATTAGTTATATAGAAAAAGGGAATAAAGTCTTCTCTGTGTTTTATGAAGAAAAGGACAAAAAGTCATAAGTCTTTAAACATCTGTCAAGGCTGTATAAGTATAGCTGAACCTGCCTTGGGGAGTGATGGGGAATGGATGATCTAAGTGCTTTCCAGTCCCATGGTGTGTGAACTATAGTTCTGTATCTATATCTATATTAAGTAAACCCAATAGTTTATTTATTGTTGATGGTTCAATTCTTAAGTACTTCCATTTAAATACAGGTATTTCAAACATAGATAATTGGCAAATCTATAAAGCATGCATACCTTCTTTTTTTTTTAATTTGTCTTAGAGAAGAAATACATGAATTGAGTAAGTCATCATTACCCCATCTTATCTCAGTTGGACATGACCAGAATTAGTGCAAGGAATTGAGTCAGGTCTTTAGAAAGGCTTCCATTATTTTGGATTGATTTAATTTTAAGGTGTTACAGTCACACTGTGATTAATGGGTCTAATCATGGTAAAATTTTTCAGCAGAGCTGTCACAGACAGTCCATTTTTAAACTTATTTTGTTGCTGATCAGCCAAGAAAGAAATTAGTTATAACTGTTGACATTTCTACATATATTTGCCCAGCAAAACATCCTACTGAAACAGAACAGTGTTATCAGCCCTTTTGGGTCTTGGGGACTGCATTCTTGCCCTCACACATTACATGATGCCTCACTGATGCAGTTTCACCTTGAGGGCTCAAAATCTCTGTGTTGTCTGAGTCAAAATAGGAACTTGAATTCACAGTGCTTATATGTTCAGTTACCGACTATTAGATATGTGAATTTCTCAGGATCTCCTGCTGGAGCACCATGTGTGGCATTGGGAAGTTGACTGACAAAGAGAAAGGGATCTCTGTAATCACCAAGACATGCTCTGGCCATTCCCACAGATAGTTCATTTCTGAAGCAGAACAGGCAGACAAAACCTTAATAATACTTGAAAATTTCAGGAATTGTAACAGTCTGTACTGATTCTGGGGATTGTCTTTGTTGGGGGATTTCCCCAACATTCAGGTGGTTTTAGAGTCTTTTTGCCCTCTGCAAAGCTCTGTGCCAAACAGATGAAAGAGACGGAGTCTTCAGGTTCTGATTTTCAAGGTTGCATGCTTCGTTTATTGTTCTTATCTTACAATTTTCTCAGTGCCCCACAAAGATGTTTGCAGCTGCTCAGGCATCTGGCGACTCCCCGACTCCGACTCCTACTCCGACTCCTCCCGAGCTGGGCAGTCGTTATCTTTTGTACTAATTGCTACGTATTCTTTATTTATCATTACTTGCCAATACCTATCACTTATAATAAACAGGTCATCCCTACCTCGACCCAATCTCTTTAAACTACTTCGTGCCACCGTCACTGCTGAAAATGGAGTGAGGGAAGAAGAAAGAAGAAGCAGGAGACCACGCCCCAAATCCTCCATCTTGCCCCCATTCACTTCAATGCTAGAAACCTAAATCTACTGTTTTCTCACCCTGTGATAAGCTAAACTACTATCTTTCACACTCTTGTGGCCTGTAATCCCTCCTGCAGTGCAGGAAGCCTTTCCCATGGACTGAGATCAAAACCAGTGTCCCTCTGAGGTCTGGGCCGGGGTCCCAGACCCCCCTGTCCAGGTCTCTGACCCTCCAGGGCAGCCAAAGGAATGCCTTGGATTCCAACGTGTCTTGACCCAAGTGCCATTTGCCTTACTGAACTTCATAAGATTTTTCACCTCGTGGATCCCCTGGATGACTCAGGCCTGGTTTATTCAGTAGCAGTTTCATTGGTGACTGCTCCACATAACTGATACACGAGTTAGCGGGAGAAGAAAAGGGTGTTTTAGTAGCATGTATGTTATTTGTTTACAGCTTCTAATTACTCAAGAAAGCCTAAGATAGGAAAAGGATTTAAACTAAATCATTGTTCTTTCAGTTTTTGAGTTAGCCTAAATGGGGCTTATCTGCTGAACTCTTGACTTCTGAAAATGTGGCTGGTTATTTATACTCTATAGAAAAAACAGAAAGGGTGTCTGAAGAAGGTAATTTTTCTTATTTGTCTTAGATGCCTGTCCCGAGTTGCAGTGATTTTCTATGTGAAATATCCACAGGTTAATATTGTGGGATGGCAGATGACTGACCTTGTAAGCTAAAATTCTTGAGCTAGGCACATATAGCACCTGCTCATTTTTACTAATTTTTTGTTCCTTTTTAACTACAGCCTAAAGTTCACAGTCTTGGTTTGACTTTTTTCCTCTTTTTATCTTTTATTTTTCTTCCAGTGCCTAAATATGTTTTCTATTCTAAGGTTCTCCCAAGATCTGCATTAACCTGGACTGGACTATCAGTCGGGTAAGTTCTGCATGATAGTAGAAATAGCATCCCAGATGAATCATATCTGACATACATTAAAATTATGCAGGAACATATAACTAAATTATGACTAACACAGGAATGACACACTGTCTGACAACTCATGCAAACATAAGTCACTACCTATAAATGGAGAAGCTAGAATCAGCTGAAAAGCAGTTAACTCTTTCAGCCTGAAACAACAAAACCCATGCTGGTCTTTATCAAACTGAATGTAACACACAGGTGGGTAAGCACTACAACACCTGGGTGTGGACTAGGAGAAGCATGAGCTCTTGGCCAGTGAGTATTGCGAGTACCTGCCTGTAGCACCAACTCAGCCTCTCCAAGGTGCCCTGGTCCCTGCCAAACAGGGAGAAATTCTCAGGCTTTAATGTGGAGGCAGAACTGTAAGGTTCATAAACTCTTATTGGCGCTGCAAGGAGCAGGGCCATGGTGCTGTAGTGCTGTGCTAATTAGCCTTATCTGAATTAATTAACAGACTTACAAACTGAAGTCAATCAAGTGGTGCTTTTGCCTCCAAGTCCTGGAAGATGCTCTTTCAGAACCCATTCTGGGGTCTTTGCACAGAACACCATTAACCCTTACAATAACATCCTTCAAAAGGCAGCAACATAGTGCCAATCTCTAACTTCCTCCAGCACCACCAGAGCAATCTGCACTCAGGCAACACAATCCTGCAGAGTGATGTGGTCCCAGGCAACGGTGCCATGAGGGTCAGGTGCATCGAGGTGGGTCAGGGAGCATGGCAGTGCCTGCAAGAGCTGTTGGCACCAGGACAG
Source organism: Hirundo rustica (assembly GCF_015227805.2). NCBI lineage: Eukaryota > Metazoa > Chordata > Aves > Passeriformes > Hirundinidae > Hirundo > Hirundo rustica. The sequence goes on from NC_053451.1 coordinate 85,951,920, forward strand.
CACCGGCATGGTGACTGAGGAGTGCCTGCAGCACAGCTGCCTCCAGCAGCATGCAAACACCAGGCAGCACTGGAGACAAAAGCTGTGGCTTGGCTCTTTTATGCTGTGTGTTGATCTTGCTTGGCTCCAAAGGAAGCAGTTTTAGCAGCAGCAATGAGGCCTACACTCTCTCAACTATTTTCAGCCCCTGAAAGTAAGAAATTAATATTTTCAAATACAGTCACACAAGAGCTTTTCTTATATAACTTCTAACCAAAAAGCAAAGTAATTAAGGATATCACTAAAGTAAAAACTGAACTGAATACCTTATATCATCAAAGCCTTAAACATTTTCATTTTCTTCGTTTCCTCTGCTACCAATAGGACTTTTCCAGGTTTTTAGTGATAGTTGTTGCTGTGGAATGAAGCAGAAAAAACCCTTCTTTTCAAAACCCTGCAGCATTTTCACCCGTTTGATGCTGTATCTAGCTTTTGTGCTATCTCTGTTGTGACTCTGGTCCCATTGCTTCTGTTAGAGTAGTCCAAGAACACTAGCAAATCCTGGAGCTGAACTTGCAGCTCTCAAGGTGCTTTGCAGCCAAATACACGTCCTGTAGCCATGGACAGAGCAGCATGAGGAGGAAGAGTCCTATCTCAGAGTTATTGAGAAAATGTTTGCAGGAAGAAATGTAGACTTTCATTCCCAAGCCAGTTCAGTCACCAACAGGTGACATTTGCTCTGGACTAAATTTTTTGAGATGACTTTGAAGTTTCTGCTCAAAAAATGAGGGAGGACACATTTGGATGCAATTTTATGGAATCAGAGAGCATTCAAATAGGCATTTCAATGTTTGACAAGCAGGAGTCAGATTGCTTCAATTATCAAAGTTTGCAATGTGTTCTCTGAAGTACCACAGTGGTGCATGTGACTTCTGAAATTTATATTTGGTCTTTGGCAAGTAATTTTCTTCTTTATTTTCTGAAAATCAGTGTTCATACCACCTCTCAGGGGCACATCTTCACAGGGCAAGGACAGATGAAGTTTTAATGGCTTCTGTGCAGCAAGTGTGGCAGAGCTTATTATTATTCTCTCACAGGGTGCATTGGAAAGTAACACTTAATAAAAAGGACCACAGGAAGTCAACATCAAGTGATACCTTTTTATTAAATACGAAGCATCTGTGGTTTGCACAATTTGGGACAAATGAAGCTCAGTCTTACAGTTTGTCTATTCCTTTTGAATCCATCACAGAAGACATTACAAAGCTGCTTAAGGTCCTAAATACAGACAGACATTCAGATCCACCATCAGTGCCTGATGCAGTGCAGCATCTAATCTTCAAGTGCCAGGTATTCAGGACTCATGTGCAAAACAGAGATATTGGGTGCGCTTGAATAAAACAGCCCTATCTGGCACTATATGCACTTTCTGTAGGAATTCCAGGGATTTTTATTTTTTTTAACTGAGATCCACAATTCTCTTTGTATCTGCAGTCTCACTGGCATCTAACAGCCAAGATTTTTTAAAATAAAAAAAAAAAATTAAGTGTCATATTACATTCCAGGTCCAGACACCTAAAAATGTAGGTGAACTAAGGACATTCACCTTTTGAGTAAGATCTTTAATCTCTACAGACAGTGGGGTAGAGCTAATGCATATGGAGAGCTGTTCAGAAATGTGACTTTAAATTTAGTGAGGTGAACAGGTCTCTGTACTTCAATGAATTTGCTTCTAAGCTGAAATTAGTTGCTCACTTGTAGATGTCCACTGCCATTCCGGCCAGCTCTGAGGCATCCTGCCTTATCTCCAGATAACATTCCAGGATGTGTGTGACACTCATCAGTCCCGGGTCATACCTGTCTTTCAGAGTACCAAATGTAGGCAAACAACTCAAGCTACCTGTTGGCTGCCTCGATTGCTTAAACAGCCAGGGTATAAATCATCTGCTAACTATTAGATAGTCAACTAACATCTTTTTAGGCACTACAGGAAATCCCACTGGGTCTCCAAATGTTGTCCCAAAGGCTCCATCCGTTCACCACCATCCACACAAAGATTTTTCAGAGGCTGTAAGGTATATCATACAGCACTAGTTTTCTGTTTTTTCAGCTGTATGATCCTGGTTCATGTGCTGTAGGCTGGCATGGCAGAAACCTAAATCTGAATTTCAATCTGAATCCCAACTGAAGCTGTTTTTTGTATGTCTGTTTTTGTTTTTTGTTTGTTTGTTTGTTTTTTCCAAAACCTGGCTTAAAGGAGTACCAGTGCTAATCTTTTCTGAACAGAAGTGCTTCCTCTCCTCACTTCTGTTTGGTGGCCATCTCTGATCCCCCCTATCCAGCTTATTGTTCTGGAAGACAAAGTTTTCTGTTTTGAAGAACTGGAGTGCTGTTCTCCCTCTTCTCTGTGTTCTGATGACACAGAGTTAGCCACAGGCTGCAGTAAAAAGCAAATTGTAGTTTCCACTGCTGTAGACCTTGGATAGGTTGTACATCAGAGTACAGTACATGCTGACACTTCACATGGGAGGCAGTAGTTGGTGGCTTGGGGTTTGTTCCCTGTTGAAGTACGATGAGACTGGGAACTGAGGAACCTGCTGGCTCTGCAGATATTTTCTATTACTGCAGAAAATTCTCTGCTGTAATGGTGATGTGGTCCATTGAACATGTGACTTGGTGAACTTCCACCTTTTCCAGTTAATCCTTCAGAAGAGATCAGGAGGGTAGCTTGGAGCTGTTGTTTCGGTGTCTTTGCAGGCTCAGATGGGGAAAAAGGAAAAAAAAAAAAAGTGTTTGAAAGTATTTGAATTATTCGGGGCACATTTTGAAATGTAATTTTCAAAATGAAGGCTAGACTGCAATGTAATCAGTTCAGCCCAGGGGTGAGATATGCAACAGAGAGTTATTAAAAACTGCACTGTCTCAGTTGATTGCAGGATGTATTAGGACATTTTATAAAGCTGTAAGTGTCTTCAGGAGTTTCAGACACTTTGTGAAGAGAAAAACTTCTGCTTTGAACCACTAGCTCAGTAAGCCTGAAATACTTAATTCAAAGCATCTCAGACTAAGTGTAGTTCCCATGGAACCAGACAGCTGTATCCCTATCCCAGAGGTATAGATGCTCTGAGCATCAGGGTCAGTGCCTTGGAATCCCACCAACGTATCTGCTGAATATTCAGAAGAATACTGAAACCCCCCTGCAATTGCTCTCATAAATCAAGGTTTTGCTCTCATAAATCAATCAAGCAGTTATTCTTAGGCAAACTGACAAAAATGTCATATTCACAGAACAGTTGCTGGCACTAGGGAATTTCTACTTCATCATAAATTTTTATAAAACCTTGGTTTTAATCTGATTTGAATTAAGATTGTATGCTTGTGCACTGAAACTTCTTTTTTTTATTAGCCACTCTGTGTCAGGAAATCATACTGGAAAAGGGCACTCTGATTACAATTGAAATTAATGGTACCTCTGCTTTTACCAAGCCATATCTGCAGTTACAAAGCTCTTAGAATCAGAGTGCATTCACTCATTCATACTGGATAATCCCCTCCTGTTTGTCTTATTAAGTCCCCTGGAGTGAGCCACAGGTAAAGGAAAGTAATTAGTTCCTTTCCAATGGCATATCTAAAAACATTTATTGAAGAAAAAGTGACAGAATATGCTTTTCACTAATTATATTAAAAGAAATAAGCAGGAATCAATTCAAAGAGGACACAGTACTTAAGCCTTCTACACGTACTTCTCAATCACTTAAGACTTTCTAAGTACAAATATCAAATTCCAGTCAAAATGAAATAATGAAAAATTATATCAGAACCACTAGCAGTAAATCCTCAGATTAGTTAAAACCATCAAATGAACACTGCAAATAATCACTTCTAAAACCTAAATCAACAATTTCAGTGAGATAATCATTCATTGAGTTCCAAAACATGATGTACCACAGACATGGGTAAATAACTTAGCTTAAAAAGAAGTGAGCGTAATCTATAGTACAGTCTCAGAAGTCAATTAATGTTGTTTTTTTTTTCTTGGAAGTTCACCACCAAAAACCCATGCTAATCAGCTTGCTCTTCCTCTCATCTCTTCCAGGGATTATAAATGTTACAACATGTTTTGATGAACATGTATTTCAGTGGTTTTATCACAGATCCTCCACTGAAAAAATCCCAGGAAAATCGCAATGTTTGGAAGGGAGAGTGTTCTAGTTTAGTATGGAAATATTCTCTCGTGGTTTCCTATGCCACTACTGAATTTACATAATTTTTAATGATGGAATAAATACAACCAGGGATATAAACAAGCCCAGAACTTAGAGAACAACCTTTTCCTCCTCTTTCCATTGCTGTGTGCCATAACCACTGGACACGGATCTTTTTTGTTAACTGATGGGAATTCCCAGAACGCCTAATGAAGTTATTTTTACTTACACAATAGCCATCTACCAATGGGTGGCACCAGAGGGGCTCCTTCATTGCCTCCTTTCCTGTCTGATGGTGGGATGGAAGAGTGACATGAATTACTCCACGCACTGGGGTTTTCCAACTGTTCTGCTTAAAGAGGTGCATAACTGTGGAGGTGGGGCAAACAGCACCTGCACATTCAGCTCAGGAACACTGAGGAGTGGGTTTTCAGCTCTGGTTTTTGAATAGCACGACTGCCCTGCAGGCCCAAGCTATGCAGTGGAGCAAAAATTTCTGACCTGCTCCGGGATGTAGAATTTAGCTGCAGATTTTACCCTTGGTAACTTTAAAACATCAAATTATTTTACAGAATCTGGCTCAAGGTGATTATGAATGAAAAGGTTACCAAAACTATCAACATTGTGATGACCACAGAAAGCTATATAAGCAATATTGAAACTCTTGTTTGAACTTAAATTTTAAGTGAAAAATAATTTTAAAGAAAATGAAGCTGCTCTAGGATAGGTTTTTGTCAGGTCCTGGTGCACCACTCAAAATGAAAGTGAGTTTTCCTCTCTGTATTGTTTCTTTCACCAAGATTTCATTTGAAACTGCCCAAAATCCACAGTCCTTGAAAGAAATGCTTGAACTGAGAACAGTATGACTGGGTTCAGGTGGGAAATTCATATTGCACTGCTGTCACAAGAGAAGAATGCTCTAAATAAAAAGTGTGCCATCTTTGTAAATAATACCAGCAAAGGAAATAAACCTCAGTCCTACTATACCAACCTAGATGAATGACATCTGGCGCTGTACAGATGTTAATTTAAACACATCTGATGGTTTGTTCCTGACTTTTTAAAAAGAATTAGCAATCATGAGGCAAAGAAGATCAATTAGCATTTACCTGAAAGGTTAAGATGTATCTTAAATGTGAACTGCAAATAGTTATCTAGGAAAGATTTTTGATGGAAAATGACAGAGAAAAAGTAACAGACTGAAGCAGACCTTTCTGATTGCAAACATTAATTAATTTAACCAGACTTTCATTTCAGGCTTGATTCTAGTACTTATCCAATTTCAGCTCTCATTCCTCGGTGCCAGAGTGCTATTCTCAAATTACAGTTGTCTGAAGCAGAAGACAGATGGGACAGATACCTCTGCAATGATGAGAGAAGTGGAAATGCTTTGCCAAAAACCAGCTTCTTCCCTGTCATGTGAGCTGGAGCATGTGCTAGCACAGATGGACAGAGTAGCAGCTGGAATGCCTTCAACTCCCCCAGAAGATGCTCTTCAGCTACTAAATGTTGCATAACAGCTCCTAGGTTTTGGCTGATAGAGTGGTGCACCAGGACCTGACAGAAATCCACACTAGAGCTGCTTCAGGTAGCCTCTCAACTATGTTATCCTTGACATGATCTGCCACCAAAGTGAAGCCCCATCTCACTGGATGCTTGTGGATCCCCAAAGCAGCTGCAGCCCCCAGTGGCAGACACTTTAGTGAGATGCTGTTTCTTGTTCTTCAGTGAAAAAGAGCCACATGCAGATGTTCCTGCTCTTGGGCTTGTTTTAGGTGGTAAGGAGGTGGTGTTAATACTTATGGGTGATATTTGATGCCTTGGAGGCACATATCCCAGATGCTAATTACATGTAATTTCTTTCTTGCCATTCTGCAACAGAGACTTAGTAGTGATGCATCTATGAGCTGAACCAAGATGTAAATTCAACAGCCAGGATTACCACAGGCTGTAAAATAAACATACTTTTTTTTTTTTTTTTTTTTTCCCCTAGCTATATGACAATGCAGATTTAACTGAGAGACTGGTGAAACCTGTTAGAACAGCAATGATTCTGGGTACCATCGGAATAAAACACATGAATTTTGAGCAGTTTTACTGCAATGTTTAATGAACAGATTGTCCTAGGATTTAAAATGTTATTAATTAAGGACCTCAATTGCCATTAAGCACTATTTGTCTTGTTATTATAACCATTGCCTGTAAATGGTATCATTGCTAAGAGTCATGTTCCATGCCACACTGAGTCAGAATATTTAGGAGTAGAAATAAACCTAAGTAGTTCAATCACCTCCACTGGTTAGAAAGAAAACACAGTTATTACTATAAAAATGACAGCTCCAAGAAAGGACTGCTAGTCAAGGTGGTTTTAAAAGGATTTTGCTGGAGAAAAAAAAAAAAAAAAAAAAAAAAAAAAAAAAAAAAAAAAAAAAAAAAAAAAAAAAAAAAAAGCATTAATAGCTATTAGAAACTTTCATAATTCAATTTTATAGTAACACTTGGACAGTCTTCTGCAGAAAGAGAGGTGGAAAATGTCAATTTGCTATTACTCGGTCATTTAAAGCCACAGTTCCCTTACAACACAATTTAGCTCTTAAGTGCCCAAGTATAAGGAAGCATCTAACCTTTAAACTGTATTTAAGTGAGTATCCAGTGGAGATAAAACAAAAAGGAAACTATAAAATCCAATCTTGATAATGGATTGCTAGACTAGTTTTTCTCTAACAAATTTTGAGGCCACCATGATGTTGGCTTTCATTTGGACAGTTACCAACTGATTGTTATTTGGAGATATATATTTTTTCTTATACCAGAGAAGGTTTAAAGAAGTTAATAGAAGTTGATTAACACTCACCTTTGCACTGAAGCTGATAACAATTTTAAACATTAGGAACATATCCTGAGTTTGCATATATCAGTCAAAGATAAGAGAAAATAATATGGCCGAAGGAGCAAGTGTTGGCTACTATATAAACCAAAGTAGTTAGATTCTACCAGAGCTGTGCAGAGATTCATCTTAAAAAGCATTATCAGACATATATAAATTATTGCAGTTCTAGCAAACCTAGCTTTGTGGAGTTCCTGTGTCTCAAACCTATAATAATTTTTGTCTGTTCCTTGTGAAACAGTGATCACAACCACCAGAACCCATGTAGTGACTGCATTATTTCACTGGTATAGATGCAGTATTTTAAAAAAAAAAAAAAAAAAAAAAAAAAAAATTGCCTTGAGAGGAACTTGTGAAAAGTTTCCACACCAGGAGTCTTTGGGGAAAAACAATAAATCACAGAGAAAACCATGAAAAGATAGGACAGCAAATTAAAATAAATAAATGAATAAATGAATAAATAAATAAAATTGCAAACTCTTCATGGTGTTCACCCAAGAGCTCTCAAAATGCTGAACATCTGAACTGATGCACAACTGTAAGTTTACAATTGCTTCTGTATTACAGTACCAGGCTGCTGTGGGACCACTTCTGGACAGGATTGCAGTTAGGTGCAATGAAATACTGATCAATAAGCCTGTATGAGGAAGAAATTATATGTATTAATTACTTGGGAAAAATCACATAGATTTTGTATAGGCAAGTCCCATCTAATAGAGCTACTACATTTTGCTGAAAATGAAGAAGATGGACAAAGAAGGTCTGTTTGCTGTGTGTATTTGATTTTATAAAGGCATTTGGACCAAATTCCTCTCCAAAAGCTCTTAAAGTTATCATAAAATAAGGGAACATGCCCTCATATAGATAAAGGGAAATAAATGCTCTGAATTCAAACTTAAGGAAGTAATCAGTGACAAAAGCTGTTCCGGGTGAAAAAGTTAAGGGCAAATCTAGGTAAAAAGATAATAAAGAGTGGCAGAAAAATCTAATGACATGGCATGGATGATAAAACAGGTGAAAATCCGTACACATAAAACATGATCAAAGCTTCCAGAAGAGCTGCTAGGTAGCAACACCTTAAAATAGATACAGAGTGCTCAGCCTGAAACAGACAACTGAAAAGAGGTATATGATGCAGGTCTATAAAATATTCACTGGCATGGGTCAGGGTTATGGGAAACTATTCCAGTGTAAGCCACCCTTCAAGTAAGCCAGCAGGAGCCAAATTCAAGAGTGAAAAGGAAGTGACTCTCCAGGTAATACATGGTTAAACCAAGGATTACAGCAAAGTACTGAAGGTACTAGCTTATAGTTCTTTAATAAGTTATCAAATGACATTATGGGAGAACATCACACAGAATGATCTGAGATACAAAGACCCCACAATTCCTTCTGATGCTCCCTGGGTCACAGATTCCTGCAGGGTTGGAAGGCTGCCAGGAATGAAAGGAGGGAGTCAAGCAGCTGTAAGTAGGCAGTCACTGTCCCGTCTCAGGAGGTGGTGACCAGCCTGCATCATGCCAGGCAGTGTGCATCAGTAATGAGTGATTAGAAGGTGTACATAATACCGGTATATGAAGATGCAGGTAAGTAGCTACAATGACCTATTAATATATTCAAATAATTTCAAGCTATTCTACCTTTACACCATCCTTTAGTCTATCAGCATTTTATTGACCTCTGAATTTGTTTCCAGTGAGTCTAATATGGTAAAGAACCCTGTATTTCTCAGAATGGCTTGCAGTTGAGAATATGGTGTGTTTTTTAATGTTTAATAGTTGACACAAACAGGAATGAAGAGTGTTAATTTGAACTTAAAAATCAAGAGTCTTTACTGAGTTAAAGACCGACTGTTGCTTTCCTATAGATGATCATCTTCAGACAGCCCTTGGTAAAACATGGTAAAGTTTGAAGATATTTCCCAGACAATATTACATATTTAATAGGTTTTGTCAATTAATTTTATTCATCAGAGACAAGAAACATAATATTTCTCCAGCTGGTTGCTCCTATTTGCAAAAAAATTAGTAATCCGGAAAGTATGTAATGGAAATCTCTTTGCCTAGTTCTATCTGAGAGGAGAATCTTTGGGATTATCAATTAAAATATTTGTTCCCTAATAGTACATCTTCTACTCGATTAGTTTCCAGTGATACCAGGAATGACATTTGCAGGTTTTTTAGGTGAAAACAGACACCTCAGACTAAGAGATTTCTTGACCTAGGTTTTCATAGACATTCAGACCAAATCTTCTGATGATTACGGGTAGGGTAAAAGTTGCAGCAGCTCCCTGTTGTGACTGCCTGAATCCTCCTAACACTCATTTCCACAAAACAATTATTTTCACAGACCTGCTCCTCTCATCTTTAAGTTCGCTAGAATCATTCAGCACAAGTTTTGAATGTGTGTTTAGCTTGCTTTAACATACTGCCCTTTTTTTGTGTTGCTATTGGTTATATTTCATCTGTCTTTCACTGGTTCTCTCTTTCCATCACAGAAGAAGTGGTACCTTGTTATGTCCTTACCTAATAGTCTCTTCTAGCTCTTGAAATACTCATCCTACACTCACGTCTTTATCATCTGCTCCTTTTACCTAACAACTCTGACACCCTTTTGGCCAGTCATATTTAGACTTCTAAAATCTATTTTCTCAAATTAATGCTTTGCCTGTAAATGCAGCTAAAATTAGGATTTCAGTCCTAATATAAAATGATGGCTCAACAAGAAGAAGAGGAAGTGCTAGAATTACAAATAAACACTACAGTATTTAATTAATCTTCTACTCAGTTCCTGATGATTTTACAAGAGCTAAACTAGGTTGGCACTGAATAACATATGTTCAACCACTGCACCCAGGCTCCAAACACATTGCAGCTGCACTGTGAAAAATATAGTATGTGGGCTCTCCCCAGATGCAAATATAATGTAAATGTAAATTTATACAAATAGAGGCTATGTGCAGACTTCTGTGTGCAATCTTATTTCCTCCAATTCCAATCAATGTGATTCTGTTGGATGAAAACGATGAACAGTGGAGCTATTTAACACAGACAAAAGGGTCACCAGCATATCTGACCTCCACAGCGCCAACAAAGATAAAATGTGACAGCAGTGATTCTGGATGCCACAGGATTGCTGACTGCAGAGCCTTTATGCCTCATAATAATCCTGAGATACATAATTCCATTGCAGCATGAAGGAATTCCAGCTGCTCCAGCCACTAAGTCAGATTCACCAGGATCCCAATTGCAATGACCCTAAGCATATGGTATGGGAATATACAAGAGGAGTTTTAGATGTGCATGCCTGCAGGGCTGTGATCTTATTGCACCACAGAGACATGGTGGGATGGCTCCTACGACTGCAGAGTTGCAATGGAAGGATACAGGCTCTTTAGGAAGGACAGGCAGGGGAGATGAGAAGAGACATGTCCCCTCTATGTCAGTGACCAGCTGGAGTGCATGGAGCTCTGCCTGCGGATGGATGGGGAACAGACCAAAATCTTGTGGGTCAGGATTAAAGAGAGGGCAGGGACAGGTGACATTGTACTGGGGGTCTGCTACAGGCCCTCTACAGTGGTGTGAGCAGCCTCATGTTCACAAACTCTGATCCACGTGGGGGACTTCAATGATCCCAGTATCTGTAAGAGACAAAACAACAGGGCATAAGCAATGCAGAAATTTCATAGACTGTGTTGCTGATAACTTCCTTCTCTAAGTGATAGAGGAAACTATGAGAAGAGGTGATACGCCGGAACTTGTTCTCACCAACAAAGAGGCAGTGGTATGGATTGTGAACATCAAGGGCAGACTTGGCTGTAGTGACCATGAAATGGTGGAGCTCAAGATCCTTAGGGAAGCCAGGATGGTGCACAACAAGCTCATTAACTTGGAGTTCAGAAGAGCAGCCTTTGGTCTCTTCAGAAAGCTATTCAGTAAAGTGCTGTAAGATAAAGCCCCGGAGAGAAGACGGGCCCAAGAAAGCTGGTTAATATTCAAGGATCACCTCCTCCAAGATCAGCAGCAATGCATCCCAACAAAGAGGTAGTCAGACAAAAACTGGCTTGCATGGAAGAATAAGGAGCTCATGGACAAAATCAAACACAAAAAGGAAGCCCACATGGGGTGGAAGCAAAGACAGGTATCCTGTAAGAAACAGAGATATTGTACAAGCATCCAGGAATCAGTTTAAGAAAGCTGAAGTTCTGATAGAATTAAATCTGGCCAGGAATATCAGAGGAAACAAGAAAGGCTTCTGTATTTACCCTGGTAATAAAGGGAGAACTAGGCAAAATGTTGGTCCTTTCTGGAAGGAAATGGTGGACCTGAATCCCTGGTGTATGGAGAAAAGTAAGCTAAACAATTATTTTTTTGCTTTGGTTCTTGCTATCAAGTCTTAGCAAAGCCACCCAGGTTGCAGAGGGCAAAGGCAGGGACTGGGAGAATGAAGAACCTGCTGCTGTAGGAGAAGGTCTAGTCTGAGGATCTGGGAATTTCACAAGTCCGTGGGGCCTGATGAGATGTGTCTGTGGGTCCTGAAGGAACTGGCTGAGGAATTGACTAAGCCATTATCCATCAAATTTGATAAGTCATAGCAGTCTAGTGAAGTTCCCATGACTGGTTAAAGGGGAAACATAACCCTCATTTTTTAAAAGGGAAGGAAGGAAAACCTGGGGAACTACAGGCCAGTCAGTTTCACATTGGTGCCTGGCAAGATCACGGAGCAGATCCTCAGCAGAGTTCTGTGCTGAGGCAAACGGAAAATAAGGTGGTGATTTGTGACAGCCAACATGGATTCATTATGTGGAAATGGTGCCTGGTAAATTTGGTGACCTATGACAGGGTTACAGTGTTGGTGGGTAAGTGAAGGGCAACTGGTGTCATTTACCTGGACTTGTGCAAAGCATCTGACAGTGTCTGAATGTTATGTCAGGCACAGCATTCTTGTCTCTAAACTGAAGAGACACATATTTGACAGATGAAGCACTCTGTGGGTAAGGAATTGGAATGATGGTCATCCTAAAAAGCTGCTGTCAATGGCTAGATGTCCACGTGGAGGGTGCTGACCAGTGATATTCCTCAGGGCTTGAACACCTTTGTTGGTAACATGGACAATGGAACTGAGTGCGACCACATCCACACTGACCTCCAGACACGCTGAATGGATGGGACGGACTTGAAGAGGCTTGACAAGGGGGCCTGTGCAAACCTCATGAGGTTTAATGAGAGCAAGTGCAAGGTCCTGCACATGCAGTTGCAAGTGCAAATACGTTCTGGGCAGAGAGTGGACTGAGAACAGCCTTAAGAAGGCCTTGGGGTTGGTGGACAAGAATCTCAACATGAACCAGCAATGTGCACTCACAGCCCAGCATGTCAACTGTGTCCTGAGCTGCATCAAAAGCTGAGAGACCAGGAAGGCAGGGGAGGTGATCCTCCCCCTCTGCTCTGCTCTTGTGGGAAGCCTCCTGTAGTACTGTGTCCAGCTCTGGAGACTCCAAGATAGTGAGTTAAAGTCAGTCCAGAGGAGGGACACAAAAGTAATCACAGGGCTGAAACACCTCTCTTTTGAAAACAGGCTGAGATTGGGGTTCTTCAGCCTGGAGAAGAGAAGGTTCAGGAAGACCTTATAGCACCTTCCAGTACCAAAAGGGAGTCTGAAAGAAATCTGGAGAGGTATTTTGGCAAGGACAGATAATGATAAAACAAGGGGGAATGGCTTCCAAATAGAAAAGGCTAGGTTTAGATTAGATATTATGAAGAAATTCTTTATTGTGGGAGTGATGAGGAACTGGAACAGTTTTCCCAGAGAAGTTATGTATTCCCTGTCTCTGGAAGTGCTCAAGGTCAGGCTGGATAGGGCTTTGAGCAACCTGATTTAGTGGAAAGTGTCCCTCCCATGATAGGTAGGTTGGAACTTTAAGGTACCTTACAACACAAACCATTCTGTGATTCTGTGAAAATTCTGTCATATGTGATGAGACCTCTGGTGCCTGGTTTTAAACTTATTTCCCCCTTCTGAATTCTGTCTGATCAGATCTGTTAGCAAAGCACCTCATAGCATTCAGTGAGTAAATTTTACATATGTAAAGAATTACTGATTTCCCAGACACCTACTGATTTCAACAGCTGGTCTCTATCAATTGTATTGCATAGTTGTCCAATCAATGTCATTATGCTGAAAGTTGTAGTGTGACATGAAATGTTTCATGATGTGCAGATAAACGACATTGGAAAGTGCATGAATTCTAACAGCTTCAATAAAATAGGACAAAATTATTTGCTATTGACTGTCGTATTGATCATTTCTCCTCCAGTGATTTAGCTGTAGTGTACACTAGAAGCTAATTATTTTCTTGTAGCACTTATAATGCTAATGACATATGGACTGCTTGCAAGCAAATTGGTTTTGCACACTGAAGTGATAGCACAATCGACAGGCACCAGTCCATTTAACCACCAGGCCCACAGAACATCGCATTAACTTTAGTAAAAGTTCATGTACATGCTTTATTTTTTTTCCCTACGAGCTGTTTTATGCTGAGACAATAACCTTGAAGAATGAGTAATATGCTAGATTGTCACACTGAGTACTGGTGAGTTTTAAACTGCCTCACTTTGATTTTTGTCTTCATAGACCTGTTTGTTATGTTTCATATCTTTAAAAGATACATGTTTCTGTGAGGCTTCCTAGAAAAATACTCTTAGGGAAAAAAAACCAAAAAAACCCAAACATAAAACATGCCTTAATTAAAGAGAAATATTTTTGCAATTTGACTAAAAATTAGAAAGACAAAATGGCTATATGCTTTTCTGAGTTACCTGTGTTTGTCTAGTGATTGACTCCCTACTTGGACATCTCACATGTTTTAAAGAACACTTAAAGAGTCCAACTAGCTGGTTCTCAACATTGCTGTAGTGTTTTCTGTAATTACTTGTCAAAACTGAGAGAGACTTTGTCATGCAGGTATACAACAGTGTGACCATCCAAGACAAGGATCTTGTGGTTACACTACCTTTTCATTGAGGAATAAAAAATGAAGACATCTCTACAAAACCAAGAACATCTGGGGTTTTTTTCACCCAATGGATCTGTTAATTTCAGTTGCAAAATGTGAGATTCCTTAAAGGGAAAATCTGGCAGTCCTTATCATGAGAAAATGCTTTATATCACCTTCTAGAAAGCAGGATGTCACTGAGATTTCTGAATTTGGATTAGAACTTCCCACAATCAACACCTGCTCAAAGAAATCTGTTCTGGGTAGAAGCTAACAGAAAGGATGCCTTTACTATTTTGTTATCTTCTAGATGGAAAAAATATATTTTGTATATAGACTTAGGATGTCTAGTCTGCTGTGGCAGGGGGAGTGTTAACAGTCAACCAAATCCAAAAAACAAAGTCAATGAATTAAAAAATAAAACCCGGACATTAACTGCACAATAGCAAAAATATTGTATTGAGCCTTTGGGGCTGAAAAGGGGCTGACCTTAATCATTCTGACAAGAAACACAGAAGGGGAAGGCGTAAGATTGATTTAAAGAAAATAAAAATATCAATTTAGGGCAATTTAGGATCACCTGAGCCTTGTTAAGATCCTCAAACCATCTGCAACACCTTGTACAGTCTTCTTCTATATACAAGGAGGGTTTTAAAATATTACATAACTGTAGAAATATTTCAATTGTCTCTTGCTTAGAGGAAACAAAAACGTTTTCACTCTTGGCAACAAGAAGGGATGGTAGGTAGGTCTCATGCCAGAGTGAAATCACTCAAATATTTTTCCTACCTTCAAGCGACATTGTCAAAACAGCAAACTCATAGTATTCTACTCCAAGAGCCAATTGAGTCTGCAACTTCCTGAGAATATGTCAGCCATGGCAATAGGTTGCTTACTGCACATTTGGTCTCACAAAGTTTCCATGATTAACTGTGTGGCACGTCATGCTTTGAATCAGCCTTTGCGGATAATGCAGATTATCTGAAAGTATGTGTTTACTATCACAAGGTATATGGTGCTATGAATGCCATACCTTTGGCACCTCCCTAAAACAGCCCTGCCTCAGGGGAAGGCAGGTCACAAGGGAATTGTGCATCTCTGGGCATTTCACAGGACAAGTGAATTGAGTGGACTTACTGTTTTGTCTCTCTTAATGTACACTGAGGAGGCATTCTATTTGGTTCTATGTTTTGGCACAAGACATTCACACTGGAGCAAGGAGAGGGACCATACACCACTTCTTTAAGCTGCAGTAGAAGCATGTAATATCTATTAAGAGGCAAAGGATGATGAAATACTAAGACAGAGAGAGATACAGGCTGCAAACTCTGATTTAGGTAGTTTCCTTAATTGGGAAAAAACCTCATTCTGTGTTAATAGGGGGGTTTTGACTAATTTTCCCATTAAAAAATATTATGGGAAGAAGCTTTTTTCTCTGATTCCTTAGCCCCAGAAAGTGGTGAAATACTATTTGAGGTTGTGTTCAATGTTTTAAACAGAACAGGAAAAAAATTCCTTCTGAACAATCTGCATCAGAACACCAGCGCATCCCTCTGAGGTATTTCCAGCTGTGAAATACAACATATATTGCTATCATATTCATCTTTGGAAAATACAGAATTCCTTTGTTACCTATTTAAAATTAGGTCATACTGCAGATATTCATAATAAATCACTTCTACCCATTCACAGGAAAGTTAACACCTTCTATGATTATTAGAAGTTAAAGAACTCATGCCTCCTATATATGTTTCTGTATGGCTGATTTAAATTAAACAATTAAGGGACAATTTTATGCAGCTTACAACCTCTGTTTTGTTGGTGAAAAAAAAATATTGCAATCGACATTTCAGACTGATGGTTTTCCCCAAGAAAACATTAATTTCCATCACTAAGGATATGCATTGCAAGACTGCCTCAAGCTTCATTTGACTGGCAACTTCAATGGCTTGATCAGGAGCAAGGATCAAAAGCAAGGGGAAGTGAAAAATTTTGTGGGGCAAAAGCGTTATTCTTGGCAGTTTTGAATTTGTTGACGTTTGAAGTCAAACTTAACTGCAGGAAGGACTTGTTCTTTCCAGGAGTTTGTGCTCAGCTTTATCACCCAAGTGCTGCTGAGCTGGGCACTTCAGAGGCAGTGCAGTAGCAGTTGTGCAATAAAGCAGACTTTCTTTCCATTCTGTTCACCGTTGGGTAGCACTGGGAATGAGAAAAACTGCAGGAATTTCAGGTGGCTCCAGCCAGGGCCAGCTTGGTCCCCACCACACTGCCTAGCAGGCAGGAGCCCACTACTCCTGGGAACCTCAGTGCTCTGTGCCCTCAGACAAGTAAATCCTCTTCTGGGAACAGCCTTTCACATTTGGCTTTTTGATGCCTAAACCTAATTGGAAAACTTACTACAAATAACAACAGCAACAACAATAATAAAGAGTAGTGAAAAAACACAGAGTTTTTTGTTACCACTTGATTTTCTATTGAGTCATACTCTCAATCATAACATGCATGAATCATTTTAAACAGTTAATCTCTGAAGGGTCCTGCCATTATCATCACAATTTTGGGGAGCTCTCTGTTTAAACCCTTTTTGGACTAAATGAACTGTCCATAGAACTCAAACTGTGCTTGGTAGTATACCTGTTATTTTTTTCTTAAATGTCAAGAGGGGCTTTCCTGGAAGCTTGTGTTCTTTCAGCATCTGTCAAAAGATTGGACTGCTATCAGCTTAGATTTTTATCACTGAAGTTGATTATGTTGTGAAAATTTCAGCATCTGACTGCATGCTCTTTGTTAATAATTTGTACCACTTCAATATTATGTGTTTAGATGGTGAATTTCAGGAAATAATATACTTCTTGTGGGTGTTCCATGCAGGCAGAATTTATACAAAATTGGAACGGTGCATTACCAGTGAATATGGACATTTTCAATGAGAGAAGATGTATCTTTCTTTTGATGCCTTTCAAGTATCTTTATTAGCATTTCTATTTTTGGAAGTACAAAATTGACTGGGAATATACTTATTTATTACAGCATTAGGTGATAAATCTGATCCAAATACTGCTCATTCACTCAAAGGATGGCAATAAACATTATTCATTCAAGCAGTCCACTCTAGAAACTCTGCTAAATATTTCAGATTCCACTCTACTACAGTAAAAGGAAGCACAATAACTTCAACCACTTTAATTGTTCTCCTTGCTAAATAAAAACTGTGGCTTTTTTTGTAAGTGTGAGAACAGCAGCTTGTCAATCTTATTGCAGATGGCAAAAAATTATTTCTGTTAGTTAATTTTTACATATTTGATGTCCTGACAGAATAAGATAGGCCAAATCTCTCAAAAACAACAAAAGATAAGAATTATAAAGTTCAAGAAGCATATTAAGAAATATAATATGGACATTAGCAAATCACTGTGAACCAGATTTGTATAGATATATACAAAATATACAAATTTTGCATTTGCTTTCATGTCAGTGCCTAAAAACAGAAGCAAAACAACTGGTGGGCATTAATCAAATTAGCCACAGCATAACAAAGAAGACAATTAAGAACAAATTATGAGAAAAAAACCCCCACTGAAATAGCTTTTTCATTTTGCCCTAATAATTTCATTATTACCCTTCTTGTAACACGTGTACATGCATGATGAAAATGCTGAAAACCTCTTTTATCTGATGTCAGCGATTCCAATGGATATAAAATTAGGGTTTTATCTCTGAATCGATCAAGGGAGAACTTAGCAGTGTATGGATATTCTTACTCACTATTTCCTTTCCCCACTGAATTATTTTTTTTTCTTTAGATGTGTGAAGAACAATTTTATTTTTTTTTTCTCATAATGGTGAGGGAGAATAGGAGAAGGTGTGAGGGATGGTCTATGTAGTTTAGGGATTCTGGAGCATTGACAGTATTAATGACTCCAAATCAGCAAGAGCTGTGTCAGTTATAAATAGTTAAAGCCACAGGGCATCATTACATCACCAGGTCTGACTTCTGAGTAACACAGGCACTACACTTGAGAGATTTGAGACGGGGAACAGTGCAAACCTCATGAAGTTCAACAAGGCCAAGTGCGAGATCCTGCATGTGGCTGAGGACAATCCCGAGCACAAGTATAGGCTGGGCAGAGGATGGGTTGAGAGCAGCCCTGAGGAGAAAGACTTGAGACACTGCTTAATGGGAAGCTCAACATGATCTGTCACTGCACTCAAAGCCAGCTGTGTCTGGGCTGCATTAAAAGCAGCTTATGATGATCCTGCTTGAGCGGGGAGTTTGAACCAGATAACTCACTGTGATCCCTTCCAACCCTACCCATTCTCTGACTCCATCATTTCCCTCTGAATTGTAGAGCTAAACAGAAGTTTCATCGAGCCTTCAAAAGATACTTTAAGAGATGAAGTCAGTGCTACCTCTCTCTTTGAAAGTTTTGTTCCATATCTTCAGCTTGGAACTGTACATATTTACACAATGTCAGTTGGGTTTTTACATTTTTAGTTCTTTCTGTCCTTGTTGCCCTGCAATGTTTCAATGCACCAAGCAAAGATTTACACCTTCTGTTACAGGGACTAGGGAACAACTATTGCAACTGCTTGGGTGAGGTGTGGGACTAGATGATCCAGGTACCTTCCAAACTCAGGCATCCTCTTATTCTGTGAAGTATTTCCGTGTGTTGGGACTAGAAAAGGTTTTATGGAGCACCAAGTGAAACTCTCCCAGCTCAGCCACGGTCACACAGATCCACAATCTGATCTCTTTCTTCTGAATCAGGTGAAATTTTTTGGAAAGAGTCCAATGACTATAAACTTAGAATGGTGTGACAGTTACATGGTCAGATGGAGATTATTTGCCACTGCACTTGACATCCATCTGCAAGGGAAAAGCTCACCCATGGCTGCTGTTTGCTGAGCACACTGCCATGGGACAGGCAGGGGTAGCACCAGTTCTACAAATAACTCGGTGAATGTGAAGCCACTTTTCATATGCTATGCAGAAATGAATTTGTGGCTTTCTAAATGCAACTTTTGACTGTTTGCAAGCTCACAGGACTAGGTGAGATTATAGCATATGAGTTATTCTCAAACAGTTATACTGACCTGCAATTTCCTTTTTTCTAAATAGATGTCCAAAAGGCCAGTAGCAATATTTTTTCAATGAAAGTGTACATAAGGCCAGAGCAAGGGATAAATGAAGGAACACTGAAGGGAAAAAGGAGTTAAAATTTCATATTTGGTTGAGCTGTGAATTTTTTCTCTCCTTCCAAAAAATGCAAGAGAAAATGGAAATAAGCAATAACAATATTAACCAATCTAAATGAAAAGAAATAAAATTTCTTTTTGCTCAATATGACTCAAGAAAATTCATATTTCTGTCTTAAGAGTCACAGATGTTTCTAATTCTCAGCAGGTTATTACTCACACAGTAAGTCAGCAAACACAAATGTGCAGAATATTTGCTGTTTATTCATAGTAGCTTGCTTCAGGAACATCACTTTGTTTCTGAGTTTATTCCTTGGACTCATTTGTCAAGAAGAATTAAAAAATGACTAAGATTTAAGTAATAAGTACAAGAAACAAGTAGTTTTTATAGAAATTTTTGGCATGCATGTGGTTTTCAAAACCAACTGTATCCAGAATTAGTGGGCAAAGATACATCTTGCCACAGAAGAACTGAGCAGGAAAACACTCTCAGAGTTACATCTCACTGTTGTTTGACGTAAGTGGCACCAATGTACTCTAGAGTTCATTCCTCTTAGCTATGTATTAATTGTAAACATCTAGATCTGAGATCCTTGATACCCAATGGAGTGAAACTGGCACACTCAGAGGCACAGATGTCCAGGGTAGTTATGGAGACACACACTTGAGTTCAAAGGTTCACCGCTGAGCACTGCAGGCTTTCCCCCCTGTCTCATGTGGGAACTTAAGGTGACCAGACCAGATACCTCAGATAATTCTCAGCCAAAATAGTGTCACTCCTATTTTTCCTTTAATTCTAGGACATAAATTCCAGGATAAAACTAGCATTTGCCTCCAATTAGGCAATCTGACTGGAATAATGAAATAAAGTATTTGGGACATGACAAGATAGAATTTAATTGCTAATTACACAACTGCATGCATCTCTAGAAATTGTATGGATTCCCATGAATTTACCTACTTTAATTTTGTAAGTACATAGATTTTTTATAGGATGCTAATGTACTAGCTCCTGGGATGAAATTTTATTGTTCATTTTCAATTCATTTTCATGGATCAGAAAAACCCTACAGTCTGCCTTTGCAAAACTACTATCCAGCTAGTGTTACAACACAGCATAACATAACATAACAATGTGACATAGCATAAAACATAACATAACATAGCATAACATAACATAACATAACATAACATAACATAACATAACATAACATAACATAACATAACATAACAAACATAACCCAACTCTTAGTGCCTTTCAGCCTATGCTTATTTAACTCATTTAAGTTATTTAATTCATAGCTTATTTAACCTCAAATTCTGGACTCTGAGGGGAAAAAAAATAATTGCAGTTGGAATCCCAGGCTTGACTACTCAAAGTGTGATAGGCTGGGACCAGAGTAACAAATTCCCTTTGAATTTGAGATCTGCCTTGTAAGCTAAATAATAGACTATCATATTCTGTGGCACCTCAGGTATATAACAAAAAGAAATAAGCATGTGTATTAATTCAGACATATGAAAAAGGTAGGAAAATTATTAATAAAAAATACCAGCTAACAAAGTATGTCCATTCCAAGCATTTTGAAGCTTTTCAAAGTACCTAAAATGGTTTCCAAGCTATCAAAACTCACCTCTACAATATAGGAAAATCATCTGCCTATTGTGTTTGCCTCACTTAAAACTTAATACTTCATTAATCAAAGAACCCTGCAAATAAATTGAACAGAATGAGTGAAGAGAGCTGTATGATTCTTAAAATTTCTGCTGATCACAAAATCCCATTATTCTTTGTGCAGCAATCTCTCCCTCTCCATGATGTACATCTTTCTTGGAAGAGAGTCAAGCTGCAGATACCTGAACCATGCCTCATGTACTTTGGCTCATTGGTTTGAAAGCTTTGGGGGATAGCAAAATAGACTTTGGGAACAGAAGGGCTAAACAAAAAACTGCAATTGGGCCACTGCTAGTGCTTGTCATGGAAGCTTTTATTAAAAAAACCAGGCCCATACATCTCACCAAAAGACAGAAAAAAACACCCTTTTCCAGCTGAGCTAAGTTATTTCAAGTGTTTTGTAAGTTAAATGAGACAAGGGAGAATGGGAACCAGGAGCACATAACCAATGCTTGGATAACTCTTCAGCATGCACACTGTTGCCAAAGCGATAAATCTGGGTAGCAAGCAGTTGAGCAGTCAGCAGCTGAGACAAAGACAGCCTGTCCTCTAAGAGAAAAGCTTCACTGGATACATACACTACTGTGCAGATGAAAACAGTGATTTTTACTACTCCTAAACAAAACTTCACCAGATTTCCTTGGGCTCTCAGCTACCTGCTGTACATCAAGCCTCCTGCAAATTCTGCTTCTTTCAGTTCAAAGGATTAAGAAGTTCACAGTGGCCACAGGCTTTTCATTCTTGTCAACTCTTAAAATTTTTTCAGTTCTTTATCTGAGTCTAGTACGGTCTTTTGACCCCAGTAGCTGCTTTTCTTTCTTCAGCTGCACTCATCTTCTGTTCAGTTTTCACTAGTAAATATCACTTCCTTAGGTTAGCCATCTTTGCATATAGTAATTACTCCTCATGCCAGCTAAACAATTACAAAACTTTCCTGTAATGGTGACAGAAATATTAGGTGGAGAGCTTATGTTCATCAGTGGTGAAACCTGAGCTCTGTTTAGTGTGCTCTTCTGGGGAACAGGCGATTTCTCTGGACCCCAGGTAATGAGAAGGCTCCTGGAGCCTGCATCTGCAGTATCGATATGACCAGCAGGAAATCAAGACAGTTACTCTGGTGATTGACAAACTGTGCTGTGTCTGAGTTTTCTCTCAATCGCCAGCAAGCCTGGCTCTGAATTTGCAGTGAGCTCCTACGAGTGGACTATATTCTCTGCAAAATCCCCATGAAATTCAATGGTCAGTGCACCCCACATAGTTTTAATCAGCCTTTGCCTCTTTCCAGACAGGGGAGACACCTTCAGAGGGCAATTTCTCACAAACTTAAATAAGGAGACTTCTTGCAGGCATTAGCTCTCTTCACTGATTACAAAGGCTCTGAGCACCATAACAAGAGGTCAACTAGTTCTCAGATGGCTGAAATTATGTATTAATATTAAATATTATCAGTGGATATAAGAGACAAGATAGTGCTTCATACTATGTAAATAAACACAGTGACAAGTTCTGCTAGAAAAACTTTAAAATTTCAAGGACATGAGTGAAGTAAGCAAGTAAAACAAATGGGTCTGAGTTGATATCAGAAAAATGGTTTGTGATTATGAAAATACTGGGCTAGTGTCTTTCTAAGGTTACACATTCTCCTAATTAAAAGCAACACCAAAGACAGTTTTTCTTAGGAAGTTTATATACTTAATCCATTTGATATTCACATCAAGCACATTTCAATGTCCAGATACTTGGTAATACACACTTAGAGGAGTATGCAGTTCTGAAAGTATAGAACTTTAAAGCAACTACATTCTATGATATATCTTGGCTTTGCAATTTTTGCACCCTGATCTCACCAGGACATTCACTCATACGTCCCTGTTGCCTCTCTAGTACCCCTCAGACTGCAAACATGATTTACAAACTGGCTAGAAAAGCTGACCAGTATACTTGAAATTTTTTGAAAAAACTCTTCTTTGGTATATCTAGAAATAAATTATATTTTCTTTGTTGATTTATGATAATTTGCTCAGAAGAATCAGACACCTCTGTGCAGCAAAAGGGGATAGGTATTACTGGTTTTAAAAATGAAAGAATTCAGAGTTAGGCCAGAATATCATAAGAAACACAGCTGATTCCAGTATAATTAGCTACAATGGAGAGTTAAATGCTATGTTATTAAAATATTATTTGAATTCTTCTATGTTTAAAAAAGGAAATGACAAAATATACAGCACAATATTGCTGTATTTTGTAAATACATTCAGAAATTTTTAAAGTATCAAAATTGAGATGGCTCTGCTCAAAATTTCATTCAGTGTTACAAGTGCTATTTTCAAAGTGGAATATTTATCTCACACATAACAGAAATAACAGATAGACACTTAAATTTGGAAGAAGGGAATCACATTTTGAAAATAATAACCCAAAGTTTCTTATGGATCTAAAATGCAGAACTATGCCTTAACCCAGTTTGACACAGAAAATACCTATTTTTCATGAGCACAGTAAAAAGATTAATTCTGAAATGTGCACCCATCTTTCTTTTTTCACATGTTCGTATCCTTTTGAAAATGACTCTCTGTTCTGAAAGTAAGAGATGTATTTTTCATTCATAAAATTATTAATGCTAAATGTAATTAAGCTCTCTGGAACCTACACGTACAGATTAGAATTTCCTCACATCAATTCTACTGTGGGCAGGATAAAGATTGACAAAAAGAAAACTGATTAAAAACCAGCATCTGATAAAATAATAAATCAAATACACTCTAAGGAGTATTAAACATTGGACATGCTTTTGCAGGGAGGACACAAAATAGAGGAGGAAAACAGCAGAAATAAAATGCAAGTCCTAATTTTAGTACTTGACATATGGCATTGTTAAAGCAGTTCTGCAAGTTCTGTTCAACAAAGGGTAAGTTCACACAATCACAAGTCTTGAATTATTACATATTCGCAACATATCATTTCTCATCTGATACGGATGTTCTCCTGAAAATGACACTGAAAATGTCATCACCTACACAAAGCAGCACAACTCAGTCATATAGAGCCCTGTGAGAAAATCTTAAGTGCACATGCTCCTAGGAAGAACAATCATTAATTTTTTAATTTTTTCTCTCTGAGTCTAAATTTATAAAGTATCAGTCACAGCGTTGTGCTTATGTCTGTGCAAAATAACCAGGAACACACCGTGAAGTGAGATCAGATGGATATCTGGCCTAACATGTGTGTGTCTGCCTAAATTATGTGTTAGGCTTTTGTTCCAGGCAATGGAGGGAAATGAGTGTTTCTGGACTATAGCTGTATAAAAAAGGGAGATAAATCCTGCCCCAGCAGGGCTTTATTTCATATCACTAACTATAAAGACATGTGAGGGTGACTGGTTTAGAGAAGATGTTGTGACTGTGGACATTTTGCAAATTACCCCGTCTTTGATGTCAAAACTACAGCAAGCACTAACAAATGCAGGAAAACGAACAACTCATGAACCTAAAATGATGTTTTGGAAGCAGGATTTGTAAAAATGAAGTGATAAAGATCCACCGATAATGGTGATGGCAATAGCTATTTTTATGAGCCTGGGTCTTCCCAAGCATTTAAACGCCTGGGAAGATCCAGGCTCATAAAAATAACTAATGTCATTGGCACTCAAGGTAAAAATTGGAGTTTAAAGCAAGATGATCAGAGATTCCCCACCAAGGGTACAATGTGGAGCAGGCATCTATCTTGAAAAGACAGTCTGAAACATCCTCACACTAAATGTCTGAGAAGCATTTGAACTCCTGCTCTCTCTGGAGCCCAAGTATGTGACTGAGACCTTGGCCGAAAGTGCTTTTGTCTGTCTGCTTGGGGTCAGACCTCTGCACCTCAGTTAAATCCTTGCCTACACAACTCTTTGAGCTGAGTTCACTCACTTCTTTGACATCTTGGTGGCAAGAATGCTGTGCTTTTGCCTACTTATGTGTTTTAAAACACTGCTGGAAATGTTTGCACAGAAGGTGAGGCACAACCGTTTGTGTTCAGATGGATACTTCACAGCAGTGAAGAAGGGATACAAAAAGAGCAAAACCCCTTACTTGACAGAGGTTGTTCCTATATTGCTTCTGCTTCTCATTGCAGACCTATTATGTTTAAAAAATAATGCAAGGAAAAGAGAGTTAAAAACTGTGGGGGGAGAAATTGAAGCTCAGACTGTAGATGTCGTAACTGATAGGGGAATATCTGTAACTTTATGCATTAAATATAAATAGAAAATGATAAGTGCCTTCTGGAAAATTAAGTGACCTTAGAGGCAAAGTCATGAGATGTCTCTCTAATAGTTACATTAGCACTGCAGTGATATTTCATACTTTTACAGAAACAGACTTCATAGTCATGTAGCTTTTCAGAGAATATTTATTCTATATCTGCTTTGCTTTTATTGAATAGATTTTTTTTGTAGAACAAGCAGGAGAGCAATATGATAAGATCTAGATAAATCAACCAGAAATATCTACATATATTAACAGCAATGGAGAATATTCCTGTTTCTTATATTTCATGCCTCATCTTTGTTAAGCTGCGGATTTCATTTACTCTCCATGCAATGGTTTTGGTATTTTTTCTCATCTATACACACTGACTGGATCAACCAAAGCATAGAAATTATGCTGTTAATAGGAAGTTTAGTGGGACGAGATATAGACACATAGTTACTTTGACGACTTTTTACAGTGTGCTTGGGTTTTTTTTAAGATGTCTTTCTCAAAAAAATTTCCAGTTTCAGAATGTTAGGTGTAGCTGCCTAAATGTTGCTTTTGGAAAGGTCTTTGCATGAGATTCCACTGTAATTTTTTACAGAGAGGAAAAAATGTCACTTATTTGCTGTAATAGTTGCAGATAGCTTGTGGTCTAATCTGGGATGGGATAGTTAGGGGTGGCATGAAGTGAATCATGGGGTGTAAACACTTGAGACTGAAGAATAAAAGCAACCCAGACTTGATCAATTGAACCTGGACTGTCACAGCTTTATATAATCCACGTTCAGTAGGGCATGGTGGGTCTAATTATGTTTGTTGATGTATATTTTCAAAGCTTTTACATATAAGTAAATTTATGTGGTTTTGGTACTCATTTTTGAATGGCCCTCTGCACTGACAGATATAAATGCATGAAATGATAATGGGGATTTATGTATCTCACACTGCTGGCAGTACTGCTCCTCCCATCCCTGTGTCATACCACTTGATGAAGCCTCACTGTGCCCTGCACCTCTCCTTCTCTCTTCTCCCCATGCCCACGACTTCAGGTGGTGCTGCCTCCATAAGGACTTTGCTTACAAATGTAAAGGAAAGAGGAGTTTGCACTCATACTCCCTCCCTTCTCTGGCCACAGCATCCCTCTTTCTTTCAGACAAAGCACCAGCAAGGACCAGCTGTGCATACCCCAGAAAAAAAGTCAATATTGGGGATAGCATCCTCAGAGCAAGAAGGACTTCCCCTGGGAAGCAAGATCTTGGGAACAGACCCCAAACACCTTTTGTGATCAGACTGAATAGTGTAGAAATAGCAGAGAAGAGACCTTGGGTCCTCACCTGTAAACCTCTGTACTCACACTGAGCCTCCATCCAAGGTCAAACAATATTTTGATCTCAGGATACTTTTCTTTGGAGTGTGTCTCACAAATGCTTTTGACAGGATTGCTCATCATGATTATGCAGAGTGTCATCCCAATCTTAAATACCACAGGGAATGCATGAAATCTCAGGAGCTTACTGTGAATATCTTTGCCTTCTACCTGGGAAACTGAATAGCAAACTGTTCTCCTAACTATGACTGGCTCAACTCAGTTTATCAGGACAGTGAAGTAGAGCTGTTGGATAGAAAGCCTAAACATCACTAGTTCCTTGACTGCCTGCTATAGATTTTTATGTTAAACAAGGATTTAATTCTGGTGGATTTTTTGCCGCAAAGAACTGTCACTATCATTATCCCTCAAAATGAGTCTGTCACAGGCACCTGTGCATGTTGCCAAAGAAGTGCTTGCAATTGTACCACTGTCAACTTTTCTTCTGCCAACTTATTGATTATATCAGTGCATATGTATATGTACATAGATATGGCACTAGTCTGTCTTTTTAAAGACAGCAACAGTTCTATTACTTTATATGATACGCTCAAGTGTCTAATAGATATAAAATGAAACTATTACAAATAACTTCCAGTTGGAGAGAACTAGGAGCAGAATTATGATTACCTCTTTTGTTTTAGGAGAGATCCTTTTCAATTATTTGCAGCACAGATTGACACTTATTTACATTGCAATGACAATCCAATGTGCGTTCCTTTTTAATGTATTTATTATAGCTCTGGGCTTTTGGTTTTCTCCATTACTGCTTTTCTAAACAGTAATTTCCAGTTTTCTGCCAATTATTTTTTTTTTCTCATAAATATGCTACTTTACATTTATCTATTTTAAGTCTCATTTATTTTTATCTTCCTCTGCTGGCTTGCCAACTACTCTGCAGCACTGCCATACTCTTTTGGATGGACATCAGCAATGCACAGCCATTATTAAACAAATTCCTTGTATCTTTCACCTTTTTATTTTCTCTTCTGTTTATTTCCATTGTATGATTTGCTTGGATTACAATTCCTCATCACATTCATTTCATAATGACTAAGTATTTAACTGCTGTTTCACCGCCAAGATCAACCAAGGCCAGCATTTTAATACATCTGAAAGTCACCGATAAAGGCTCTGAAACAGACATGGGATGCCAAGCTGGATTTGGATTTTTAGCTTCTCAAAGTGCACTGTTGTACAGAACTGATGTTTGCAGTCCTCACTTTTTGAGACCGATTAAATATCTGACTCAAAATGGAAAAGAAGACCTTGTTTTAAAAAGGTTTCTATGAGTTTCAAGGCAAATTTATTATTTCCTATTTTTGTCTCTTTATTTTGAGATTTCGTGCACAAAACTGTTGGGAAAACAATGGTTTTGACCCAAAAGAAGAAAGGATTTAGCATTGATCAATTTACATTTTTTGAGAGGCTGATTTTTAGGCTTTAGTTCAGAAAGGGGAGGAATTATCATGCCTCATGTTACAGATTGTGTACAAATTATAAGAAGATCACAACTATCATGAGGTACATGACATTGCAAATTCAGAATGGTCTCGGTCCCACAGTTGTTCTCCCTATTCATTAATGTGTTTATTTTAGACCTGTCAAAATATAAAATTGTTATTAATGAAATGTCATAGATATTAAATAAGTGATTCATGACCAGACTTCTGCTTTGGGATTTTCTGTTCATACTCAGACACATGTGCTACTATCAGATTAATGGGTTCAGATATTAACAATTTGGAAAAATTGCAATAGGAAACAGAAAATAAAATTGCAGATGTTAAAAGCAGCTTTTATTTTATTTCTTAGAATCTGTCAAGTTTTTCTGGCTGTTGGTAAGACTCTTCTTGGTTAAAGCCATCTTCCTGATGCCAAGGAATTACTTCAACAAAGTGAACCCAAGTCAAATGCCAAACTTCAGGGAAAAAAAAAAAAAAAAAAAAAAAAATTGCCTGGGAACAGTAAGGAAAAACTCCCAAAAGGGTTTCTGGAAAGGACTGAGCAAAGGCCTATGAATTGGAAACTGTACTTTGAGGAAATTTTCATGCCGATATTGAGGAGAGGAACTCTTTTCCCATAGCTGCTGGAGTCCTTACAATTTTCAGACCATTATACAGAGAATATGCTGATGCTGAATGTGTTTCTTTATGCTTGGGCTATTGACAACCTACTGGAAAGTGTCAGAAATCCCCATGTGCCTGAAGAAGGAAGGAGAAGACACAGGGTACCATGATCTCTCCCAATTCCTGCCTGGGCTTGCAGCAGGCGAAGAAAGAAGAAAGCCGAATGAGCATGGGGGGGACAGTGGTGTCTGAGGGAAAAAATGCAGAGTGGGTTTCTCCACCAGACTGAGCCTCTTTGCTGTTGCACTTACTTCTGCTTCTCCTCTCTGCCTCTGCTTAGGTGACTCTTTGCTCTGCTCCTACTTGAGACTCTCATTTTCCTGTGGCCAGGCAAAGGGGCCATTTCAGGGGCCCCTGAGGTGTCCTAAGGGGGTCAAGATGAGCCAG
This sequence comes from Hirundo rustica, assembly GCF_015227805.2. Taxonomy (NCBI): domain Eukaryota; kingdom Metazoa; phylum Chordata; class Aves; order Passeriformes; family Hirundinidae; genus Hirundo; species Hirundo rustica. The sequence goes on from NC_053451.1 coordinate 85,980,973, forward strand.
GAGCCCCATGGCTAATGGGCTCAGGTCTGGTCACCCCCTAAACAAGGGCCTTACAAAGCAGTCACTTGGCAACTGCTCATATAGCTAAGTGGAAAAGAAATATTTGGAAACAAAGGCAAAAAAGAGAAAGAAAAAATCTGATAACGTGGAACTGAAACCAGACATATCCAGAAAGCAAGTATAAAAAACTTCAGAGGATAATTATCCATAGACTCAGATTATAACAGTTCCATTTTACTGGATTATTCATACTATATTTAAATAAAGATTTAGATTAATCCTCCACAGAGTAATGGTCTGCTCTGATTCTATAATTTTATTTGGGAAGTCCAGAATTAATCTGTCCCTTCTAGATTATTTTGTGTTTGGTAGGTTAAATTTTATTTGCAGGTTTTTTCTACCCCTCGGGTACATGGTCTCAAGGTCTTCCAGCAATTTCTTGCAATTAGACATAGAACTTTACTGCCCTGTATACACAAATGCCATCAAAAAATTTTGTCACCCAGCTATGCACATCTTTGAAAAGCTCATAAAACCGGTTAGAATAGAATAGCCAATGCCACACTTTGAGGAGCTCTAACACACTTTTCCTCTCCCTGTGGAAAAAAAAATGTGTGCATAATTCACTCTTTTAAATAAGAGATTTTCTTCTTTCTGATTGGAATTTAATCTTTGTTTAGAGGTAGAGGAAGGTGTGTTCTGAATCAGGCTTATCAGGGCATGATCTCTGTTTATGATAGAACAGTGGGGTACAGACCCTCCAGTCAGGATTATCATTATCCCAGTGTGGCTTGTGCCTCCCTTCTGGGAATCAAGTGAGAAACTTTTTGTCCTGCCCCTGGCCATGACATCAGATGGCATGCTCACACAGCTCCGGGCTCCACCCTCTCATGACCACTGCAGAAAAATTAACCCTGTCCTTGGATGAAACTAGGACACAGGGATAACATTTCTCTGAGGCTGCAGGACTTATTAGTGTTTAGCTGGACTCTTGCAGGAGTCAGAGGAATTGCACTAGACCAGAGCAGGGTCACCTTTTCCTCAGGACAGGCCTCATTGACTCCTCCCCCACATTCTAGTACATTCACACAGACAAACAGATCTGGCATTATGTTCTTTCCACTCAAAGCTCTCTATGATTTTATTGTTTGTTCAGTTTACAGTGAGCAAAGGAAGAGAAACCGAAGGAGATTTCTGTGTATCTGGAAAATCCCCATGTTTTAAGGATAAGTAAGCCTCTGCTGAGCAGTGTATTTAGCTCGGAGGAAGGCCGAGTTCTTTGCTGGCAGCAGCAAATCTGATTTATTCCTTAATAGCATGTTCCAGGGTAGAAATAATGACTATAAGCCAATTATTTTATATCAGGAGAAATATCATATTTCCCTTATAATTTTTAATTCAAATGGATCCCAGTACCTGAATGCAATCAGTTATGTAAGGAAGAGCAGGTAAATTTTGACAGAAATAGGCATATCTCTGTTCAGAAGATATGCCTTTAAGCCAAAGGAAACTAGATAAAAGAATAACACAGAACATTGCGGGGAACTTCCTACTGGCTTAATATACATGGCATGTCATTAAAGACCTCACTCATTACTCAGACAATAATAGAGATGATGTACTGTGGAGTCATTTTAGGATTATGCCATTATTCTAGAGCCTTTCTGGAAAAGAAAGTATTATTAGGTCGTGTTGCAAGAACAAAATGGACAAAACATATTTTCATTTTTATCACCTTAGGTTGAGAAAATAAAAAAAATTTTGAAAACTGCTCACTGACTCATTTTGCCATCCAACTCATGTCAGTGTTAGGGCATTGTGTGGGAATATATGTTCGTATGTGTGCTGGTTTTGGCTGGGATAGAATTAACTTTCTTCACAGTGGCTGGTATAGGGCTGTGTTTTGGATTTTTACTGAACAGAGGGTTAATAATAAAGAGATGGTGTTGTTACTGCTCAGCAGAACAAGCACAGAGCCAAGGCCTTTTCTGCTTTTCTTACTCCCAAGCTGGAAAGGAAGTTGGGCATGCATGGGAGATTGGAAGAAGATACAGATGGACAAGTGACCAAACTGACCAAAAGCATATTCCGTAGCATACATTATTCCCAGTATATAAACTGGGGGAAAGAAGGATGGGGTATAGGGGAGATGTTTGATCTCCCCTACACCCAAACACCAAAGATGGTGTTTGTCTTCCCAAGTAAGCATTACATGGAACGAGATTCTGATCTCCTGAGGTGGCTGAACACCTGCCTACTATGGGAAGCAGTGAATTAATTCTCTGTTTTGGTTTGATTCTGTGCATAGCTTTTGCTTTCCCTATTAAAATATCCTTATCTCAACTCGTGAATTTTCTTAGCTTTTACCCTTCCAATTCTTTCCCTGATCCTGCTGATGGGGGAGTGAGCAAGCAGCTGCGTGGTACTTGGTTGCTGGCTGGGGTGAAACCATGGCAATATGCCAGACTGAAACATGAAAGAAATTCATTTATATTTCATTTATGGCAAGAAACAAGACAAATATTATGTGTATGACAAGTTCCTAGATCACATGGTCGTGCTTTCTCCAGTGGAGCTAGTTGTCACAAATTGCTATAGTTCTGCATTCTAGATGTAGTGGCACTCAAAAACAAAGGCAAGTATTTCAGAAAATTGGATAGAAGAGAAGCTAAGAACAAGGACTTGAAACAATGCAACATTTACATAATGTATGCCAGAAACTTTTCCTTTATTAAAAAATGCTTTCTAGATAAATAACAAGCGCTCAAGACAGCCATTATTTTCCTCTGCAATCATCCTTTCATGTAATCTATAAAAGTATTCTCACAGGAATAATTACAAAGTATTCTGATGACTACTATTAACAATCAACTGAATTGCATTTCAGAATAGTTCCTCTCAGATTGTGACCATTTAAAAACTATTGTCAACATATGCCCAGAAGTTTGGAGAGAAAATACACTGAGTCTGCAAGGGAGACATCAAAAAGGAAAGACTAAGCCAGATAATAGACTACTTGGTGGGCAAGGAATTGGCAGGATTCTTACATTTAAAGACTTGCAGTCAACTGTTCAACGTTCAAGTGGAGACCAGTGATGTGCGGTGCCCTCAGGGGGAGGTTTTGGGACCAGCTCTGTTTAACATCTTTGTCAATGACATCAGCACTGGGACTGAGTGCACCTTCAGCAATTGTCAGTTTGCTGACAACACCAAGCTGTGTGGTGTGATCAACATCTGGGAAGGGAGGGATGCCATCCAGAGGGACCCGGACAGCCCTGAGTTGTGGGCCCTTTGAGCACGCTGCTCTAGTGGAAGTGTCCCTTCCATGGCAGGGAGGTTGAGACCAGATGGTCTTGAAGGTTTTTTCAATCCAAATCTGTCTGTGGTTTTATGAGAATTAAAGACAGAGTTGCAAAGCTACATTTGTGAACAAAAGGATGAACAAAATGATAGAATTCAGGCTCATGGGGAAGTTTATAATTTTCCAAGATTTTTGAGAATAATCCTGAGTCGTTAAAAACCAATAAAATCACAGACAAAGACCCTCTAGCTAATTCAGATTAGAAAGTGGTATGTTTATTCACTGGTGGGTGGCACAGGAGTCATCTCTGAAAGGCGTGGCTGCCCCAAACAAGGCTCTTTGTTCTCTATTTGTTTCCAAGATCTTACATACAATACATATGCATAACCCCAGCACCTCCCATCCCTGCTTGGTATTAAAATGAGGCTATTAGTAATTCTTCTCTTGAATTAGGTCAGTGGTCTCAGATTGGGTCAGTGATCTCAAAGGATGAAGTCAAAAGAGTCTTCATCAGGCCTTCTGGCATGATCCAAGGTCCCCTGCTTTGTGATTGATTGATATGAAGTCCAGGCGCTGGCCATTGTTCTTACTGGTTTCAATATGTTCTTATAATGGTTCGCTTACTCCACTTTCATCTATAAACATACTCAAAATATAACAATTAACTCTAGCTTAGACATCTAATAATCATTAACCTGCCATTTACTAATTTAGCTTACGTGTTGATCAATATAAATTGCTTCTAACCCTTAGCTAAAATCTTAACTCTTTAAAATCATGATTCAATCCTTGAAAACCCTCCTTAGAGAGAAAAAAAAAATAGGGTAGGCTTTTCCAAACTAATTTTAAATTTTGGAAAAAGATAGAACAGTAGTTTAGGATAGAACAAGAGTTTATATGACCTTGTTTTAGGTTATCAGCAAAAATTATTTTGGATTGCATTACAAAGCATGTAATACTGGATAGTTTTGCTAACCTCTGTTGTAGACTGTGAAAACATTTGGCACAAGAAATTTCAAAGCTGACAAAATCAATGTATGGGTCTTCCTTCTTCTTCTTTTTTTTTTTTTTTTTTTTTTTTTTTGGTGCATTTTTATACCTGGAGAATGGTAGCAAGTAGAAGTGTGGAAGAAAGTCAGTTATGTAAGGAAGTAAAGATGTCTTATTTTTGAACCATCATTTTATAAACCCTTGAAAGAGATTTTAAGAAAAACAACACAGATATAAGGTCTAATAAGAAGCTGAATACCAAAGGTAGAGCACTTAGTCTGCTTAAATACCTTTTTATTGATAACAAAATTTTCAAGACAGGCAACGGAGTGGGTTAATTTATTTGTAGTTAAATAAAGCCCTTTGTCTGATGTCATGGGAAATCCTTGATGGCAACAAAAGAAAATCCAAGGTTAGCAGAGTTGAATAAAGCAGAATTATCCGGACAAAGGAAAGCAAAACCAAAAGAACACTAAAAAAGAGTGTTTCTTAAGAATCAGACTTGAAATTGTCCCTGCTGTAGATAATATTTTACTTCTGGCAGGACCAGCCATCCATTTACCAGGAAGAGGAAGCCCCTGCCTGCATGGGCACAGGCTGCCATTTCCATTGATACTCTTCCCCACCTCTTTTTACATTGCTTTGAGATTATTTTTTGTGCTAATTTTTGAATACATTGAACCCATATGAACTCAGAACGGCCTCTGATTGTCTGCCCATTTCCTTTGGAACAGGAACTAATCATATCTATAAATAAATATATATGTTTATGTGGTGGTTCTTTTGAGAGACCCAGACGACCGTCGATGGCAAAAGGCACAGAGCCTGCTCTCTGTCTGAGGGGATATCACGGCTTTATTCTTAGGGGTCCTGCCCCTGCCAGCCGGAACTCCTTCCCCGTCCTCGCCGGTGCCAGAAAGAGCGAGGCCCCGCCCGTCCCGGGGCTTTTTCCCAGGGGGCAGGGCCCAGAGCAGGGACAAGCCACTGCCCAGCCAGGGATAAGGTGGGAGTGGAACAGAGTTGGGTTACATTCCAGTGTGGGGATGGGCAGGGCCGAGCAGGGACAAACCACATGATACAGTTTGAACAGGGGATCCAATAGAAAACATTACAAAAACCTAATATAAAATGAAACACAATATAAACCCAATTAATGCACTGTAACATGTATATACGTCAGAAATCTTCATATGGCTACATGAGGAGGACAGAAGGTTGTGCCCTGATCTCTTCCTGTTCCTGCTTGGACTTGCAGCAGGTAAAGAAAGCAGAACAGGCATAGGGGGATAGTGGAGTTTGGGGGAAAAAACTTCTGTGAAAGTCTGACCTACAAACAACTTCTTAGTTTGACTGATGGTCTACAGTTTAATTTTTTGTGTGTGAGTAGTAGTGGGACAAACACAGCTTTTTCGTACCTGTGAATCAGAAATGTATCCCAAGCTCCTGGGGGCAGGGAAAATTAACTTCCCAGGGTATCCCTGTGAACAGAGCCTCTGTCTCCTGTCCAGCACTCACAGTAAGGAAAAGGGGACATTAATGAGCCCTTCCTGTCCTGAACTTTCTCTGGTAGAGTCTTTAAAGGGGTCTCTGGAGGGTAGAGAAATCAGATTCTTCATGTGCTGGAGCAGTGCTGGCAGGAGGAGGATTGTGGTGCTTGTAGGAATACGACAGCCTGCTCCTTCAGGGAGCTGCTTGGGAGAGGGGAAGGCATCTGTGCACTGCTGGCTCACATCCTGCAGATCTGTCTCAGTGGATCTTCTCTGAAGTTCCTGAGACTCGTGGGGCTTATGCCTGGAGCTGAGGGGAAAAAGCTTCCCATTTTGGCTGTTGAATATCTGTGTCTGTCTGTCTGGAGCAACCATCACAACTACCATATGCCTCTCGAGGCCTGGGATAGTGTTCCCCCTTTCAGGGGCTTGCTCTGTTGCCAACTTGCTGTCTGGCTGGGTAGCACACACACAGCCTGCCCAGTCAAACCATCCCACACAGCCATTGATAAGTCAAAAATATTGATCTCCATTAGTTATCAAATTAAACTTAGTTATCAACAAAATTTTGTATCAAGTTAACCTGGCCATGTGAGATATTTTAGTAGACATCCACACCTTGGCACCCTAAAACATACTCAAATCCTTTAGCCAATCTCTTTTTTTTTTTTTTTTTTTGGCACTCTTTATACATTGCCTTGAGTTGTGAGTAGTAGAATTTCCTACTCTCAGACTGTCATGGGTTAGTACAGTTTCATTTTTTAGTTATAGAGGAATGTAGAATGATTTTCCGGGTCAGGACATGGGAATTGCTTTAGAAAGGACAGGGACCTATCAGTGGGTTAGTTGGAATATTGGCATCTGTTTTGACCACTGAAAAATGTCAGCTATGACTTTGGGAAGTACCATATAAACCCCTTGATTTCCTGTAGATGGGTCTTTTCCATTTTTCCTTTATCCAGAGAGAGACAGGTAACATCGAGCTGGGCCTGCTGCTCCCCCCTTTTGGCGGGGACCTGCCCTGAGTCCTGGCCAGATTCCATCGGCTCCCGGGTGGGGGAGGAAGGAGAGGCTGCTGCTTTACAACAGCTGTTTTCTCCAAACTTCCCTGGAGCAGGGAGAGATCTCTGCCGGGCCCCTGATAAGAGCTATGGGCAAGTCTGAGGCTGCCCTGATTTACACCAAGGGGTGGGCTGAGAAGGCATTTATGATCCTGCCTGGGGTGTTTTTTTTTTTGTGATTCCAGACTGCCTGGGTGCTCTGATCTCTGATGTTTCTGTGAGTTCTTCCTCCCTCACCAGCGCAGCCTTGAACATCTAACACCACGAGCTGCAGAGGGGGAGACAAAGACTCTGAGCAGATTTAACCCTTTCCTAGCAGCATGAAGCTTCCAGGGCGTGGCCCTTCTCTGAGAGAGAAAAGAAAGGGACAGAGTGAACATAAAGAAGAAACAAGAGCAAGAGTGAAAAGACTGTTGGGACAGAGGGTTGAGGAGTTTGTTGTTCCATTCTTATTGAACCATGGAAATAAACTCCATATTTAGATTATCCCTTTAAATCATGAGAAAGATATGCATTTGGGGAGATGATTGTTTAGATTTGTGTGTGGATTTGAGCAAAGGTGTTTGTGATGGGCTAAGTAGTATTAATCGTATAAGAACAGAGATAAAGATGAGAAGCACTCTGCATCAGTGAAGAAGTGAGAAGTTATCTCTGTTCCTTGAGATGAAGAATCCTTTGCCTTTGGAGTTATTCATCTTTAAACAGTAACACCCCAGTATGCAAAAGTCTAAGACCCATGACCCATAAGCAGCTTGGGAACCTGCTAATGGGAGGGTCACAAAGGCAGGTTTCTCTGGGCGGTTGTTTTTGTGACAGTTAAAACCCACAAGAGAACTGTTCTAGGTTGTCAGTAGGATCCATGACTCTAAGAGAGACTCTTCCCCTAAAGAATTGATGAAAGACTATTGCCAGATGGTGAAGCTGACTGAAAATTACAAGTTTTGTCTCTTTATGCTGTTTTGTAAGAAAGTGAACAGTTTGTAAGGGGAGGGAAGAGTGTTTTTGGAGTTTCATTCTGTTTTGTTTTAGTTTTTTCCCCAACTTTCTTTTTTCCATTCTTTTAGTGTGTGCTAATAAAACTATTTGTTCATTTTTAAGGTTGAGCCTGCATTGGTTTTCTCCTAGTCTCTCTCCCACAGAAAAAGAGTACTAAGACCAGAATTTAGTGAACATGAAACCACTACACAGACCAAAAGACTGAGTGATCTTTAGTGAATTGGGAGTGGGCACTGGAAGAAAATACCCAACCAGTGATACTCCGTAATCAGCTTCCGGCAGTATAAAGGAGGAAAAACCTAATTTAAGATGGATCATGTCTGACTTCAGAGGTGAATGAGGATGATGCGGTTGGTTATAATAAAGTATGATAATGATCAAGAATGTGTCTCCCTGTTTTTTGGCTTATTCCAGTAAAGACTGCCCTCTGACACTTCTATAGCTTTTTTACAGTTGCTCCCCTGCTAAAATATCCAGAGCCTTCAGCCTCTTGACCACATTTCAGTAGGTAAGTAGTTAATTTTGATCCCTGAGCCATTAACCAGAAAATTTGCAACAGCTCTAGAGGCAATTATAGATGAAATATGAAAGACAACATGACTGTTCATTTTAAAGAATTTTGATAAATTAAAGCTAACATTTCTCAGAACTACTTACAGTATTACTCAAATTTACATCACAATAAAGGTTTAAAATTCTAAAAGCTTGTCTAAGAAGCTGGACTGCTATTTTTGAATAGGTGTTTCTTTGGTATTAATTTCCATGTTATCCAAGCACTTTAGAAGAAGGGTTGCATGTGCTGTGAGATTGTTTGAAGTGTGTTTCAAGATACTTGCAGTGCATTTGTTCAGATCATAGGACATTTCTGTTTAAATGAATGACAGAGCAAAACCCACGCAGTTCAAGCCTGAAAATAATTTGCGTCTAAATAGCTGTCTACCAATTCCCCCATATAAACTTTTTTTTTTAAAAATGAATTTTATTATGTTCACAGGTTTTTTAGACCTAAAGGAACTACTAGATTTAACTTCTTGTTTTAGATTTTTCCTTATTCTTTTCATTGCAATCTGTGGTTACCATGAGAAAAGAAGTACGTGATGTTATCAACTTCTTTAGCACCCAGAAGTAACAAAAGCAGGTTTCATCTGTGCTACTTAGAAGGGTCTTGTTACCATATTTCCTCACACTTTTTATTGTAGTTTCTCACAGTGCTTCTGAGTTAAGGAAATGACATTTTTTTAATTTTGCACATGATGTGTTAAAGCAATTTGCCAAATACACGGGTTTGCAACCTCATAGCTGTAATTCCACAAATAATTGAATAATAGAAAGGTCCAAAAGTTTGGTTCTGGAAGTGCTATTCACACAGTGACTTGAGTTACAAGGCCCTTATATGATAGTTAGGAAAGATTTTTGCACCTGAGCTCGTCTCCACGTCACACAACCTAGTCTACAAGAAAAGCCAGTGCCCTAAACTTTGTTATTTGGGGCCAAAGGCCACCCTGTGGAACTGGGATGCTGCAACTGAAACCCCATTTCTGTGCCCAAAACACCATCTTCAATTGCGGGTCTCAGTGAAACGCTTTGAATAGATCTTTTCTGAGGCATAGGTGATGCCACAGAATAACATGGCTCATTGCAGCTTTTACTTCAGGGCACACAGGCATCCCCTATGTGCTGCATCATGTTTGTCAGTGATGTGGCTCTCTGGGTACTGAATCTCGCTCTACTTGTCTTGTTTCTATTCACACGAGGTGACAGAGGAAGGTATTTCTAGGGCATTTCATTGCAACTTGAATGTCTGGGGCTAGATTCAGTTGCTCATACATACGTAGCTAATGTCATTTGAGACTCTCTGGGTTATCCAGGGTTTTCTTGGGTCTCACAATGTGACACAGGTCCTGCTGGAGACCTCTGCCTATCAGGAGGCAACTGGAGGCAGGGCCCATGTTGGCACAGGGTGGTTACATGTGAGCGCAGGATTTCTGTGCTATACCTATGCAAAAGAGTAAAAACTTTAAAAAGTGGCTTGTTCTTACTTATTTAACACTGAAGGGAGTTAAATGTCTTGATTAGATTTAGCCACCTGAAAGAGAGATCAATCTCACTCTAGGGATGAGAGGTTTTATTTTAAAGTTGGGTTAACAGTAAGAGTTTTTTAAAAAATCAGATAATTTGTTCTTCAAATACTTCCTGCTCTGGGAATACTGAGGCACAGCGATGTTTTGTAAGTCAGTCTCAGTATTCACAGCTATGAAAAAAAATAAAGGTTTAAAATTAACAAAAACTTCTCGAGGCTTACTGATCAGCAATATATGTAATTTTGTTGTATCATTAGCTGTAATATGCTTTTAGATGTAACATGCGTATTTGTTATATATATTGTCCGTTCTCTGTTCACATATTAAAACATCAGGATTATAAAGTATGTGACTAAATGTGCAATAATTTATGCAGCATTAAAAAACCTTTACATACTTATTAATATGTGAAGTATTTCAATAATTTAGATGTTCTGTTGGATTAATGATGGGGCTAGAATAATTCTTCTAGTCTTAATGCAACATTTAAATAACACATCGTCCCAGAACCAGAATACAACAGAAGGAAGTAAAACCACCTTTCAGTTTAGCATTTAATATGAAAAATTGGTCCAATACTTTACAGAATAATGAAATTGCAATATTGACTTACAAATCTGAAATTATCAAAGAGAAAGGGGAAGCACTCTCAATGCTGTTACAACACTTGACATTGAAACCTTCTCTCTGAAATGCAAATGTATTGTTTTGAAAAATGTTCCCAAGTAGTGAAGTACATAACATTTTTGCAGGGTTTATGTGAAAAGTAACCACTGTGTCTTCAAGTATATTCTTTTCAAATAAATTCTGAAATTACTGAAGTTTTTAATTTGTATTTACTTGCCACATATAGGGCATGAGCTGAAGAACAACAGTGAAAATGCTCCATATAGCTCTAACAATCTGCTTCAAGTTTGACTTGTAGAACCTACGCAGAAGGGTAAGAGTCCTGGGTATTTTGTTGTCTCAGCCAACAAGCACGATTGATGCTGCTACCTACCTGTCAGCCGTCAAACAAGTACTTACAGTCACTCTGCTTTACCTATCAGGTTAATTTCATGTAGTAAGTGGACAAACAGTAAAATGGAGAGGAGAGGAGAGGAGAGGAGAGGAGAGGAGAGGAGAGGAGAGGAGAGGAGAGGAGATGGAGAGGAGAGGAGAGGAGAGGAGAGGAGAGGAGAGGAGAGGAGAGGAGAGGAGAGGAGAGGAGAGGAGAGGAGAGGAGAGGAGAGGAGAGGAGAGGAGAGGAGAGGAGAGGAGAGGAGAGGAGAGGAGAGGAGAGGAGAGGAGAGGAGAGGAGAGGAGAGGAGAGGAGAGGAGAGGAGAGGAGAGGAGAGGAGAGGAGAGGAGTTTACTCCACCCAGGAAATGCATGACTATTTTTATTAATTGATGAGGAGCACTACTTAAACAAGGAGTGTTACTGTTTTCCAAAGAAGGGATGTAGCTCCTATTTTGTTTATTTCAGAGGACTGTAAAAATAAGTACTATGGTCTTCTCACACTATGAGAAAGGGGAAACAAAAGCAGAAAACACCCCTACTGAAGCTGGCTGAGAAACAGTTACACTGGAGCTGGAAAAAAGGCCACCCTTTTGACAAGTAGGCTTTAACAGGATAAATGAAAACAGCAAGTTGCCTCTGGTGAGTCACACTGAACCAGCATTTAAGCAGCAACATCCATTGTCTGTTTCATACAAATTTCTGTAGCAATCATGTCCAGACAGAAGTGCAGCCATACGCCCCGTTATGCTGGTAACAATGGACACATCCCCGTTTGTAAACAGAGGCCAGACTATATCAAAGACTGTTGGATGGTCTGTGAGAGAAGTATGAAAACACATTCCAGCTAGGATTCGTATTCACATGGCTCTGCCAACTTGAAATTATTCTTCAGATTGTGCCAAGTACAGCATGAAATGCAAGCCAGAAGGGGAGGGTCACTTACCTCTTGCTGCTGACCATGTGGATGTGAGAATCTAGAGGCTTTCGGGGTGTGTGTGATGGTCACTTTGCCTCCATTCTTCTTTGGCAAGTGTTTCCTTATTTGAGAGTATATGCACAGCACACGGACATACTCTGTTTTCCATTGAGATTGTCTTCCTGGAAAGTGGGATGGTCAGTTATTCAAAGAGAGGGAAGACTGTCTACATAGGGATTTGAGAAATACACACAGTTTAACCCCAAAAGGACAATATATCACTCTGTTGTGGCCATAAGATCTTTCTTGCCATTTCAGTAACACCAGTCAAAAAAGCAAGACTTCAATGGCATGAATGAAGACAAGGGGGATGCTGCGGCATATCCAAACACAAGAGTCTCGGCATATTTCTCCTAATGTTTGTATGATAGACAGAAGATATATTAATGAGATATTTAACATATTACATCACAGCCGACTGTGTCTCTATTTTCAGCAGTTGCTTTAACAGGGGCAGATATTTGGCAGGAACACTTCGGTATGACTGTATAGCTCAGGGTAGTCTTGATAGAAGGAAAGACTTTTGTGACAACATTTAGCAGAGCACAATATAAAATGATTGATGATGGAACTCCCAAGTGACAGTAGAAAAATGGCAGAAACTGTGAAGTTGTTCCCCTGAGATCTAATATGTATCTCATATGTGTGCTGTATAATATGTAACACTTCACCCTACTTGAGTGTTCCTTGTGCAGAAGAGCTCATTACAAGTGCAATACAAGTAATATCAAAAGCACAAGGCTGTATCTATTCACCAGAATAAAATTATGTCCTGTTCCACATCACATTGTTTTCCTACTAGCTATTGTCCCTTGATCCTCACTCTGTGTAGAAGTGGCTTGAGATCATCTAGAACATAACAAGAAAATGAGTTAGAGCACTTCACTGCTGTGTTACATAAAACTGACCGACTTTTCAAGACCATTGTGCTTTATACTTCTTTATATAGGTACCTTTGGGTATGAAACTGCTGCATACTATGGTAAAATCTAGAAATATTTGAGCCTTTTTTTTTTTTTTTTTCAGACAGTTTGAATTGGAGAGAGCCTAGAGATTTCTGCACATGTACCACTCCTTATTATCAGAGCAAGAAGTCTCCTTGTACTTGTTCTAGCGCAGCAGCCTGCACAGTGATACCACAGAGCACAATATGCTCAATAAATATAGCAGATACGGTAAACATATTTGTGTCGGTGTTTTCCCTTAGTTCTTGAAGGAACAGAGACACACATCTAGCTCTGTTCCTTGTAACTGCAGTATTGCTTACACATCTTTCTTTTGCTATTGTTCTGTGTTCCTCAGTGCAGCATCCATGTTTCTGCTGTTTAAGAGATAGCAGAGGATTAATCTTCCAGAATTGTAAATGTTTATGTCTGGGCTAGACTTCTTTTAGACTCCCTTTATAGCTGGTGAAAAATAGATTAACTCTTTTTTGGGTATGTTTTATATGATTACAATTTTAGATGTCTTTCTTAAAATAAATTGAGCTTATCAAAAGTGTCTGTTCCTCTCCATCAACTCTAAAGAGAATTTCGATTACTAACTCCAGTGACAGAGTCTACAATATTTATAGCTATATTTGGACAGATGAACTTTGCTTTGTGTTGTGATTTTTATCCACTGATATTTATTTGGCTGGGCTCTTGCACTGTAGAAATAGTGATTTTTTTGTTGTTGTTGGATAGCCACCTGCAGTAAAAGTAACTCAAGCAGCACATTATTTGGAAGAGTTCTTTCTGGTTTTGTTCTCATGGATGCCTTCTCTTGGAAAGAATTATGGAGTTTATTTTTTTCTGCAGGAGTGCTGAAGTGACAGTGATACCTCTGGGTATGTAGAACAGGGAGCAAACGTGAAAATACAGATTACCTCTTCGAAGTATTTGTATCTTGGGTAGCCAACACTTTTAAACCTGCAGGCCCCTCTTTCTGTCTGGAGCGCATTGCTGTCTACATGGCACACGGCAAGGATGGGAGAAATGCAGTCCCATTTGCCTACACAGAACTGCAGCTGGCAGCAATCTCCTGTCCTGAATGATGACGATGATGACGTGAAAAGTCTGACAGCACTTCATAAATCACCCACATGCCTACTGCCTGTAGTTTGAGTTCTCCATGGCTTTTGTATTTCTGGGAGTGCTGTCTCATGTAAGCAACTCTAAGTTGCATTTCAGTACCATATATAGATGCAGTGTAGGTGAGTCCATGTGGTAATTCAGCTCTCTTTAGAGTACAGTCTACACCAGCCTCTTTGCTCAGAAGTTGCTTTTCACTGCCTCTGCAGCATTGTGTGATGAGATCCTACTGCCAAAAGTGCTCTGCCCTGTTATTTCCAATAGCTCTGGCATGAGCCATGTGTATCAACCTCTTCCTTGAGTCAGCTGCATAGCAGATAGTACTGAGATTTAATTTGCACAAAGCTAAGTGCTTCTGCTTTGGTAAGTTTCTCCATAGATGTGTGAAGATAATACTTTGTACTGAAACGATCTTTGTGTGATCATCAGTTTCACTCTGGCTTTGTTTCACACATGCAGAACTAATGAGTTCAGTGCCTCTATTAAACAAATGTATGTACACAGATAACACAGATAGAGTGGCAACCTTCGAGCCAAAGGTACTCACTAGAAATGTTTTTACCAACTCAAGGTCTTCACCTTCTTTCTGTATTCACCTATCCATAGAGTCTCCCACTTGTGAATTGGTGGTTTTGTATGTGGCCAAAGGGGAAGACTTGTACAAGGACTTTGTAGAGTTCTGGAGTGGAAATGTACGCGTCTTGTACATTTTTTTACCCTTTTGGATATAACTGCACATTGCATGCGAAACATAAGCAGATAGAGGTAATTTTATTTGTGTATGTAACATATAAAAAGAGGATAAAATATATATTTATTGTCCATCAATTGCTCAAATGACTCTGGAAAATCTAGTACACCCTACATTACAATAAGGGCTAGAAGTTTAATTAAATTCTTATGGGGGGAGTTGTTTGCTTGTTTGTTTTTTCATACACTGGAGTATCCTCACATATTATAGACTCAGTGAACTGCACCTAGATCTTCTGTAACAGTGAACCTGTAACTAAATCATGCATTTTCATGTTCAAGGTTAATACTTTTGCCTGTTTGAAACCTGGATTTGTGTTGAGATGTTGTTTGCACATTGCACACTAAAAGCCACTAGGAGTTTTCCTTCTTGCAACATAGCATGGAAAAAGTACAGTTTATTAGTTTGCAAGGGGAAAGAAAATAAGATAGGGATGGTATCAGAAGCTTCCTTTAGGAAGCTGCATAATAAATGTTACTTTTTAATTTGACAAAATTGGGGCAGCAATATAAATTAAAAAATTCATTGGCATAAATGGCATGTTCAAACTGGGACTTTGCAGTTGTAAATAATCTGCTTCTCTAGATGACATTGAGAGGTTTCACTAGCAAAGCACGATGTGATTCCCTACATGTCTTACATGTAAAGTACTATATACAAAGAAAAATTTTACAGAGAATGAACAATAGCAGCAATGCCAAAGCAGATAGTCTGTATGTTTTAGATATGTCATTGTTCACTATATCTAGTTGAATATTTATGGAAGAGGTAATTGGTGAAAAAATCCTTTTATAGAATCATAGAAATGTTGATTAGAATGGGGAGGGGGTGGGGGTGGGGGGGAGGGTTGAGGTCATGTAGCTAAACCTTATGCTTAAAGGGGACCACCACCAACACTAGGCCACAATCTATCCAGCCAGACACTGAAAACCTCTTTGGTAGAACCCCCCGAGCCCTCCCAGCTAGCCCCTTTCTTGCAGTACTGTAATATGGAAAAGCTGTTCCTCGCCTCCAAGATAAGCATCCCAAGGTGAAACACCTGTCCCCTGCTATCTTAACAGCAATGCTGAGAGGAGATTGAGAGTTTGGCTTAAATGTCTTTGTTTCTGTGTTTCAAGAAGTTGCAGTTTGCAAGTAGAACATGCCTTAGCCTCAGCTCCAAATGAGCTCTGTTCCTCAGCTTCTCGCAGGTCATCTGCTCCAGGCCTTTGATCATCTTAGCAGCTGTCTAATAGGTTCCCTCTGGTTTTTCAGCATCCTCCTTGACCTTGTGAGTAGGGAGGACCTGCCAAAATCTGTTATTACTGTTCTGTAGTAACCAGAGCTGAGCATGGGGCAGTAATGAATTCCTTTGATCTGCAAGACACAGCCATAAAAGAACCCATTACAGAGTTGTGTGAGCTGTGATAAGAACACATCGTCACCTTGCATTCAGCCTGGTGATTGCAGCGCTTCTCACTGGCTCCTTGGGCTGCTCTGCTGGCTCATTACCAGCCTGTATTGATGTGTGGCATCTGTCTACTCTCATACAGACTGTTATGCTTTTTCTTATTGAACTCCAGTTTAGCTCTCAGCAGAAGTACCAGGAGCGGACAGTGACATGATTAACAGTTCACTGGATGTGGAGATATTAATTTGTCGATTGCACAGTCAATGGGTAGCAATGACAGCATGCATGTGGTATTAATCCTATGAGTCCTTGGCTAATTCTTAGATTCCCTGTATAATCCATTAAGAAGCAACTTTGCTTTGCACTTCAGCTACCACAGACAGTGGGAAATAGGGGAGTCAATGGGAATTTTGCATTTAACTTTCATAGTTGTCATTGCTTCAAGTGGACAGTTCTATCAAAAAATAATGGTCAAAGCATTTAACCAGATATTTACCAACTTTTCTCTGAATGAGTATCTTAAAAACAAGAGTATTTCATAGTAAAAAATACTGTAAATAGAATCTCTTGGGGGTTTGGGAGTGGTAAAAGATCGGCTGATTATGAACTTTGTAAATTCAACCATTAATAGGTTTTGTGGTGTCTTGATCTACAGTTAAATGCATTAAAATCCTGATATCCTGATCCTTATTTCCTGATAAAATCTAATCTTTCATTAATGTATTCACAATTGCTTTCAGTGAGGATTCCTCTTGGATGAACTGTGACAGCCTCCACTCCTGTGTGTTTTATGGTCTCTTTCATACATTTCAGGTGACCATGACACTAAGCTGTATAGGACTCGGTGCTGTTTTCCCTCCTGGTCATTACACATGCAGGACCATGGTACCAATGGGTCCTCACTGCTGGTGAGGATTCCTACCAACAGTGCTCAGACCTATCTGACCCAAGAAGCACTGCTTGTGTGCAGAGAAAAAAAGAATGGATGTTACAGGTAAAAGACCCCATACAGGATAGCAAGGACTTCTTTGTTTACCTAGGCAGAATGAAAGTTTGCTTTTTTTCTTGCTTTGCCTTATTTTTGTCATTTGGTGGACCTTTGACTCCTGCCTGACAACAGCAAGACACCAGGAGACTGCACCTTATCAATGGGTATCTTTTTGGCTCTGCTATGATCCATGATACTGTCAGACTAAAACTTCCTCTGTAAATATATTCCATCTTCTCTCAACCTAGAATTCCATCAACCTTGCAACCTAAAGCCACTACAGTATATAAAAATGTATGTCTATGGTGTGCACTGCTTGCCCAAGACTAGAGAATGGGCTAATGAAACTCCCATTGGCCCAGAATTTGTTTACATGAAAAATTCTTTCTTTTAAGGCCAGTTCTTTCGCACTCTACACAAATATAAGTTATTAAAAAGAACAAAAAAAGAAAGCAAACGTGCGGATCAATAAAAAACCCCCAAACCTGGCATGCATTGCTGCATGTGAAACTTTAGCATATATCAATTATTTTGTGTTGCTAACACAGATGCTTTCCATGTATAAACCAGCTTTTAAAATGTGAGGTTTTTTACCATGGCTATTAAGTGACAGTGGTCTTCTAATATCAGTCAGTAGGAAAGTCTATTCCATTTATTCCTTATTTTCTGGATAGCCCCCTGATGTTCAGCTTTGCTCATTTTCCATTTCACAAATTGAGTTTACTTTAACTAAAACAGTAATTCAGTTCTTAACGAGATTTGTGGTGGTGAGAGACAGGGTGACATAAAAAGGCAGAACTTATTGGCGAGATTCATCATTCATACTCTACAGCACACTCGAGCGTACTGGGCAGGAATTGTTATTAAATAGAGAGATGTGTCAGAGCCTCCAGAATCTGGCAGAATGAGTGCCTTAAACCTCTGGAATGGCCGATGTGCTCAACTCACATTCAGGCTCCTGGGATAATTGCAAGAATATAGCCAGGTTAAGTTCTGCAAGGGAGAAGAGCTTGGCATTGTGCTCACACTGTGAGAGTGGCAAGTGTTGATTAAGGTATAGAAAGAAAATAGTCATGGCAACAATTATGGTTGCTAGTTGTTCAGGGGAGTGAGGCATAACCACATCTACCTCGTTACTGCATTTTACTAACTGTAATAACAAGGGTCAAATGCTGTTGGGGAAGTACAGAATCTATGTTTGAGTAGACAGGTCAAGCAAGTATCTATTTGTATTAGAACACAAATGGGATAAGGTATGAATTGCATATAAAACTAATAAGTGAAAACAAGAAAAAAGATTTCTTAGTGAAAGTTTAATTAAATATTCTGTGTGTAATTGGCTTTTGTGAAATAAAATGTCCTTTGGAAAAACATGCCTTAGTGCTAGGAACATACACAAAGTAGAAATATAACAAGCTCAGATAGGGAATTCTGTGGGATTATGAGAGAATTGGGAAAATTTATGCATTATCTTATGCATTATCGGTGGCCCAGATGTCAGCTACAGTGTTCCTATGGAGTGGAATCCTAAAATGAAGTAGGCATTTCACAGTTGGAGTGGGTTGAGACTGACAATTTCATGGTCATGAATGTACAGAGGTGGGAATTAAATTACATTCAAAGATTATAAATCAAGAGGACAGTCTCATGTAACAATAAGTGGCTGCTGAAAAATAAGTCTTGTAAAAATACAGAGTATAGTTTTACCAGTAAATTTCACTGAGTACTGAAAAAGTTGGGATTGGGAAAGTTTTGACGCCAAATTTGATTACAATTTTAAAATTGCAGAATCTTTATACTCAAGCAATTTATGAAAAAGACACAGCCTATTTCTTGATTTCTCTTTGAATTTTGTAGCATATTCTCCCCAGTTTAAATTAGTCCCATGGATAAAATGCAATCTCAAATATTTTTTGCAGTTCAGTCAGCTCATGCTCACTGTTGAAAATATTTTTTAAAGACTCATTTGAAATTACTTTCAAGAACACCCTAAACCCTATTAGAATGTTAAGACACCAACCCTTTTCTCTCAAGCAAATTTTCAGAAATCTATTTCTATTTTGTTAAGCTCTCAAATTCAAGAAGAAAAATACAACCACCAATCATGCACACCATACTTGCATTTTCTGATAATGTGTATTTATTTGTATCCAGAAATACAAATGCTGGGATCAAAATACGAATATAAATAGTATTCTAGACGCACAGCCCTACTCCTTAACACAAAGTAAACCGGAATGGATGTGATCAAGAAGGGAAAGTCGTTGTCTAAGAACTTGAGGAGATGAAGCACATGGGTGTTTGACTTTTCTGATTAGGTCAGTCTGGGGGATCACTGGGATGGCTATCTAACTTAAAATGACATACTGGTACTAGTGCTACCTGTATTATTCAAGGCACATTGGGCACATAATTGTACTTTCATTTCACTATGACATCACAAGCTGCACTGCTAGCAACGAAATCACACACCCCTAACAAAAACTTAGGAAGGAAAGATAATTAGAAATCTAAAACTTTGTCTGTGTTCTATAAGAAAATTCAATTTGGCACATAGTTGGCAGTATTTATTTGATTACTAAAATTACACACACTTTAAAAAATAAAAAAAAATCCATGTGTTGTCGTGGTGAAAAAAAATGCTTTGAGAGCAGTATACTGAGAGTTTAGATCAGGATTATGTGAGGGGTTTGGTGATGGCCTGTGGTAGCCACAGATTGGTCCATGATTTAAGGTTGGTATTGCATGTAATTGTGGATGACAAAAAAGTCACAGGACTCCTGAATGACTGCAAAAGAGAATAAGGAAATGTGATACTGTAATCTTTCTGCACCAGGTTTCCCACTTCTGTTCAGAGGAAATGTTTTGTGGGAGTTTATTCTGTTTTGTTTCGTGGGCTTTTTTTTTTTGTTTTGTTTTTGTGTTTTTTTTTTCTTTGCAGTACTATTGTCTGGCAGTGCCATACTTCTCTGGGCTGCCTGTGTAATACTGTCAAATATAATTATTTTAGCAGCTTTCCATGAGTTCCCCAGTTGCTTTCATTTTAAGGATCCCATGAGGTCTGTAAGCATGGAATGGACTCTGTAGCATGCTCTATTTCATATTTGTCAGTAGTTTTTAAAAAATATGTCATCAGTATTGTTCTCTTCATCCATTTAATATTAATTTACCTGTTTTAGGCCTCACTTTAAGTATGTAAATCACAAATCTCACATTAAGTACTTAAGTTACAAATCTACACTCCACAAGTTTTAAATCCAAGCAATGGATAATCAGCTCTTACAGAATATCATCCAATGATCTTCCTGATTTGAACTTAAACCCATCTTCTGGTCAATGGTCTTAATTAATGTGGAAAGTTTTGACTCAGACCTAGAAGGTTTGTTTTTTTAAAAAAATTTGTAATCCTAATACAGTTTCAGTAGCAAGCCATCACCATCTTCACTGTGGATGCATTTTCATTCTTTGTACTTTTAGAATATATTGTGTCAGTACAGCTTCTTGTCTTGTAAGCACTGCTGCAAAAAGTTATAGAGACATTAGAAGAGTATTAAGGGCTGCATTAAACACTAAAGGGAGCACCTGCATTACCCTGTAAGAAGCTCCACAGGCTGGCTTAGCCCTCTAAGTAAAGTTAGGTGGGTGCTTCAATGACAGCAGAGGCTGTTGTATCTCCTCTGACTAGAGCCATTCCTTACCTAGATAAAAGAATACCCAGCAAGTTACTGGCTGTGTATCAGTGCCTGCTTTACTTGGTTCAGTCCTTGAGAAAGCTTTCCCCTAGATACATGAATAAACATAGCGACATCTTCTGCTTGTCCTTTATAAATAACAAATGATTAGAAGAGCAAAATGAATGTTTTGGTAGGAAGCAGAGAATTCTCAGGTGTCCAGCTCTGAGGCACTGATTTTCATGATGAATTTTATTCTCTAATTTCACATATATTCTAGGAAAACCCTTGAGGAGTCCAGATACAGGCTTGGGGACCCACAACAAAAGAGGAAAATGTAAAAGAAAGTAAAGTCTGCAGAAAGCAACACATTATCAGAGATATTGGATATCTCAGTTGAGGAATATCAGCAGTAACTAACCAAGTTCTTGAAGGCAGTCATGATCCAAAGTAATTTAAAGAAACAGCTGCTAGGTAAACTAGATGGTTAGAATAGTATTTATTCCTAGTTCAGGACTTAGTCCTACTAGAAAGGGCTGTAGGCCATCATATCTCTGAAATATCCACCAAATATTCATCATTAAAAAAAAAATTGTCTAACTTCTCAAAGCAATTCAGTTCAAGCTAAGCTAATTTTTTCTGTTGAAACATAATTTCACTTTAGATATAAAACATAGCTTTGGTTTTAGTATCTAAACCAGTGGCCTGAATTATGAGGAAAGAAGTCCTTCTAGATCCCAGGGAATAAAGTAGTACTATTAAGGCCACTGAGTCTTGAAGAAAGGCCTTCATTTTCTTCACATATATACTAGAACCCTTCAAGAAGAGAGTGCGATAAACCATAAGAAGGTAGGGGGCATACAAGTGTAGTGTAAGACTAATAACACTATACTTTTTTCTCAGTAGCCAAGTGTAAGTTGAGCTAATTTTATGCTTGTGGAGGAGGAACATCTAAAATTAACTGAGAGAAAAAGCCAAAAAAATCTCTAAAGGAAAAAGAACCTCGCCTTTCATCTGTATGTGGAAATACATTCCCAATCCATAGTCTGGTTTTTGCCAATTTTAAATAGTCTTCTGGAAAGAGAGCTGGATAAGCCTTGAGTTTACGCTCTGTATCTCTTGGAATGAAATTGCTGAGTGAAGAAGGAAGGATTCTGCTAAACTGCTGAAGTTCCACTGCAGCCTTTTTCTGTTTAGGAAATAAGAAACCTACAGACTGTTTAGAAAAATAAAGAAAATGCAGACAAATGTTCAATCTGTAGGCTGAAGACATTTAGAATATTGGTCACACTCTGTGGGGCTCAGAAAGAACTCCAGGAAGGTCATTGGTCCCACTTGCTAACTTTAAGATGCGAAATAGTTTTTAATGTTAAGGAATATAATTTCGTATTAATACATGATAAAGGCACTGACATAAGAGGCACAAGCATTTCACTGTGAGCAAGAGGAAGATACTTTGGAAAAAAATAATCTGTCTGTTCAGGCATCTACGATTATGAGATATGGCTTGCCTTTTCTTACTGGAAACTAGGAAAGAGCAGGTAATGGAAAAAGTATAATCTGTTATGGACACCTTTTACAACTTTCAGTGGGCACTTTGTTTTAGAGTTTAGAAGATAACACCGACCCTCCAGGTGGTATGAAAAAGTCCCTGGAGGTGTTTAGAAAAAGACTGGATATGGCACTTAGTGCTATGGTTTAGTTGATAAGGTGGTGTTAGGTCATAGGTTGGACTTGATGATCTCCAAGGACTTTTCCAAACTACTTGATTCTGTAATTCTGTGAAATCTGTCTTCCTTCCCACAAAGACAGCAGTTTCAGAGCTACCTGACATCTGGTCATGTAGGAGTGTAATTTTATTAGATATATGGTGAAATTTTGTATAAAAAAGGAGGGAAACAGCCTTCCCTTCATGAAATGACCAAGTAAGGAGAGTTGTGATAAATTCATGAAATAACGTGAGATACTAGACACCAAGACACATTAGAGCTGCAGAAGTGTTTAAGATAGCTATCTATCTGAGATATTTGGCAGTATGCCTGCAGTTCCAGAAATAATTTCCTATCAGCTAAAGGCTCATGTGTCACGGCTGTTCCAGCTGATGAATGTGCAAACCTCCAGGTGGATGATTTGGAATTAGCTGTGGGTTAAATTGATAAGAGGACTGCGACAGATAAGAACTGCACAGCAATAAAGAATAATTTCTTTCTCTTCTTTTAGCTTCACTACTCATCACTGTCTCTGTGAAGACGGTTCTGGCTTGTGTAATTTTTATCATTTTTATTGGTATGCACAATATAGCAATATGCAGTTGAGAGTTGATTAAGGAGAACATGAGAAAGAGAAGGTTATCAAAATGCCTGAGGTGTTTCAAACTACACCCTTACTTTTTGGTTAGAAAGTTATATTAAAATTGTGTGGTGTATTCTGCAGTTCCACATTACTGCTAGACATTGAGAGAGTGTAAGCTGGGTATAAGTTTTTATACCTTAATTCTTGAAAGAATGGCTGTAAAAAAAGGAGCTGTCAATATGCTAGGCATCAGAGCCAGGAAAAACTGAGAAGATTAAATTAGGCAGACCAATATTTTTTATACAGTCTTAGTTGCCTTGAAAATGCTGCCCTCAAGAAAGAAAAACTATGTCCAAGAACTTTTAATTGAAGGGGAGAATAAGAGGACTTACTTTAGATCCTCCTGGGAAAAAGAGGTGATTATTTTAAAAGCCCTCACAATTTCTTCTGCAGCTTCAACAAGGAAGAAATGTAATGTGAAGATACTTGGCTTTGAGATTTTACATAGCCAAATGTGTTTATTTCACTGCTCATTTGGTTTTGCTTTCCTCTGTTCCCTTCCTTGGAAAGGTAAAAAGAAGTACTAAATAACAAAGAGAAGTAGTTTAAATGCAAGTTTCTAATATGAAATCATACTATAAGAACATGCTCTAAAATGCTAAAACACAGTTTTTACATTTCTCATGGGACAACATGTGAAAATATTTATTTTTGCCAATGTACAAAAGAAGCAAAAGAAAATCTGAAGGTCAATGAGGATATTCTTAGTCCTACAGGAGGATATGGCACATAGGTGTATGCAGACCACAATGGCATTTTGAATGATTCCGATCATAGAAATCCTACCTTCCCTGATCTCTAAGGCTTTCCAGTGGCTGCCAAAGCATGAAGCAGGAAAGCAGTGAGTAAGCCAAGTTACTAGGAACAAGCAGAGGAGTGCATTCAGGAACCTGCCACCCTGCAGCCGCATGCCTTGCATAAAAATCAATTGTTTGATAACCCCAGAGTAGAATCAATTACATGGTAGAATATGTCCTCTGCTCTCACTCTAAGAGCAGAAGGCAGTAGTGTCTAAAGATTCTTGATTTAGGACAGTAGAAAAAGTTGGAATTACATGCTTCCATCTTCTGTTTATTAAAAAAGTCTGAAAATGGGCAATATGAATGGACTTAGAATCCTTCCAAAGGAGGATCTGGTGGGACTGTCTGCTTTCAGCAGGGCTAGGGGGGCAGCCATGAGCAGAAGTGTAAGAAAAGCATATGCTCATCATATAACATGGAAATGTTCCACTTCCTAGAAAATTCATACAGTATGGAATTGTTAAATAAACATCACTACCTGTTCAAGATCTAATGGTGGAAAACACCTGATTGTGCATCATTTGTCTCAATACTACCACCAAAATTGATTGTGCAGAGGGTTTGCAGTAACCCTCCCCTAAAGGAAAATGTTTTCCATTCTTTTACTTAGGCTTGGAATATTTCCAGTATTCTTGCAAAATATGGCTGAAAGTGACTATTAGAGTAGACTAATTAATAATTAGAGATTAGGCTATCCAACTCATATTTAATCACCTTCTTGCACTACTTAAAATATCACTGTCATCCTTAAATTAAGTACATACATCCAAGTGCAGGACAGAGCTTTACAGAGCAGTTAATTTGCTAATTAGAGTTAGCAAAATTTTCAACATGTATTTTGAAATCAAAAGGTTATCCTTGGTTTAGAAGACAGCAGATCAGGCAGATTTTTCTAAAAATAAGGCTTTGATTCTGCCTGAAAATTTGTGCTTCTAATTTGAATTTTGTCAGTCCTTACAGAAGAACCTAAACAGAGCTATGTTTCTGATATTTCAGACAAGTTAAAAACAGAAGAAAGATTTTGAATAACTACAATTAACTTTCATGTTAGCTTTTTTTTTTTTTCCCGATTAAAAACTCAGTGTAAGAACAGAGCAACAGCAATGACAGCAAGACAGTGAAGTTTCAAAGAACATGACAGAATTTCTGTTCCTTTAGGATTACCATTGCATTAGTTTTTGCTTGTTTGCAGGGTTTTCCTTTTGAGGAAAAAGGAACTCCTTTCCAATCACATCCACTATTCCTTTTTTTCATCAAATCCTGTGTGGAAGAGACACACATTTTTTGACTTAATAAAAAAATTATCTTCAAAAGAGAAAAGAAATAGAATTGTCGTTTTAATTATCTTTTAACATAAATCTTTTGTAACAATTTGTCATGCAAAGGGTAATAAAAAGCTATTGCTATTTAATTATGGATGTGGTTTGTTTGCTTAACAATTATGTAGACAGTCTATAAAAGGCATCACTTAGTTTAATACTGTAAAACTAGTTTTTGAAAAAAATGGGTAGTTTAGAGTTGAATGGTCAAAACCTTGAAAAGTACAAAAATTTTTTCTAGCGTAAAATATAGTTGGAAATTTTGGAAAAGAATGGAAAGAACCTCTTTCTATATGTGGCAACAATTTCACGTTTAATCCAAGTGTCACAATTGAGTTCCTGTGATGCACTATTCAAGCCACGAATGTTCAGGCTTTAGTTCAGACCTGGGGAACAACTACTGTGAGTAAATATTGCAGTGTATAATGTTGTGAAAAGGAGGAAAAAAGAGGCCTTTGGCACACGTTTTTCAATTTTATAATACAACTTTGAGAGAAAAAATAAGAATGCATGGGCACACTTTTTAGCAGATTGAAATCAGAATAAAGTCACATATTCCTGGTGCTATTATATAGTGATTTTTACTCATGGGCTATGCACTGTGAACTACTACAATGACACAAACAAGCAGGAATGTGTCCTGCTTCAAGTATAGTACTTTAGAAATTAATGACTATCCTGTGTTTAACGAGTCATAAAAAACACAGTTAAAAGCTTGAAAAACTGTAGAAGTTATGCCTACAGCTGCCTCATAGATAGGCAAGTCTTATTTATATCAAAATTATAGCTTTCTTCTCTGTCCGCCTTTTCACCTTTAAGTCAAAACCAATATGTGTGGGTAAGTGGCTAATTCCATGAATACCAGAAATCTGCAGAAAGTAACATCCACGTTTTGATCCTACCAGACATTTCTTATTGTCTGTTGGTGATTTCTCTATATCAAGGAGATAACAAATTTCCCAAAACCTATGGTATCAAGCAAATTTAAATACAAATGAGCATTTTTGTCGGCTTTGGCTTATTTGCTAGTGCCAGTGTACATTGCTCTGAACCTTAGGGACATGGCAGCATTTTGAAGAAAGTATGAGAATGAAAAAAAATAAGTTACATATTTAAACTTTGCCTGAATTGTGAAAAGCTTCTATGGCAAGTGACAATAGTAGAGATTTTAATATACAATAATTATTCATAAACATCGCTTACACTACAAATTCAGCTGAACTTTGTAAGAACCTTTTTCTTAAAACGAATAGCAGTTAGGAGAGAATTCTTCCATGTTTTGCTTTTTCAGGAAATTACATGTTAAAATTCTTCATTGGGCTCTGTGATGGTGAAGGTTAATGTGGTCTTTATAATTTGAGATGAAACTGACTGTGTCCTTCACTTTTTCTGCACTTTCACCATCCGTCTACAGTGAGAAAACACAGCAGTCTTCACTGCTACAGGCAACATTTAAAGATAGAGGTATCCAACCCAGTAGACCAGGTTAAACAGCAGGAAGGATGTAGGAAAAAAGACCCTAGAGTAAGAGTCCAGTTCTAAGATGTCTATGTGAATCCGTCCTCTCCTCCATGAGCCTGATTTACATTCTTCGTAACAACAGAAAAAGCTCTGACAGTCTTTCCCATCCAGACATTCGTAGACACATGCATCTTCAAAATCTTGCCAATACATGGCATTGTTCAATGTGATGACTGTAGTAGGTGGTCTCATATCAAGTACAGAATAATTCTGAGGAGAGAAAAAAAACCACAATAGTTTGACAAGTTTCCTTGGATGATACAGATCAAAATTAATAACCACAGCAAAAAGCAATAATTTTTTCACACTTGGGAGTTCACTTACCTGTCAGAATATTATTTGTAAGTTGTTTTAAACACTTGCAGCTACTACATTTAAGATAGATTCACAAAAATAAGGAAGATATCCCCCCTCTGCATTCAATTATACAATGTCCTCCACTTCACAGAGGTGCATTCACTGCCTCTTAACTTTAATATTATTTATAAAAACAGATATAGATAGTGATCACAGCAATAGATAGTGATCATTCCAGTACAGGATTTCAAAATGCTATCCTGAGGCATGTCCCCTTCGTGCTTATCACACTAACCATGCTCAGAAATAGGACGCTTTGATGTCAGGAATCCTTACAACAGCATTTGCACTTACAGACTTCTCCTTCTTTAATGTACTCCCTATTTACACTTCGTCAGCTTTTCTGTCACATCATTTCCTTGGCCTGCAATATGCTTTCTCACTATAGTCTACTTTCTCTTAAAGCCACCGATTCCATCTTCACAAATGTCACCTCCTCCACTGACATCACTAGAAAAGGCCTCATCAGCTTTGCTGCCAGTCTGCACCATCCTGACAAAGCAGACACAGCCCTGTCAGCCTGGTTTTCTCTACCTAAGAGGCCCTTCCTCTCCCTGGGATTGTTCTGAGCATTGGCTTTGCCTGCAGGACCTTGCTGGCTGTGCTCTAATAAGCTGGTCATGACTGCATTTAGGAAGATGCTCTGGGCTTGTGCTTCCCTGCTATAAAAAGTACTCAACATTTCCTGCTGAAGGTGTTGGGGGTATCTGAAAACTTTCCTCCTGGATGTGAAAAACATTGGTGATATGGCTGATGTGCCTCAGTGGAATTTTTTCCTTTTTATATTGACTTAATTTACTTTCTACAAATCTTTGGGCTTGGCACACTGTAATATTACCTATCCCATAAAAAATGCTGATCCCTGACCTAAGATCTTGATGTGGCAACCCTCTACTTAGATGTTGGCACTGCCAAAACAGATAAATGCACCTGAACAATTGCCCTATGGAATCCAGCCAATTACTTCTGGACACAATTCATTTTATCATAAGTAAATGATAAAATGTCTCAGGTGCATTCTGCCATGAACTGCAAGCAGATTCAGTTTAGAAGCAGATCATTCCAAGTCTATTTGTTGTGAATGACTTTATCTCTGAGATTAGATGACAGAAATTATACCTGTATGGTCTTCTCTCTCTCTTGTAAAGTTTTGGGTGGTTTGTTTTAGAGCCTTACAATGTGTTGCCATGTGAAAAAGTCTAAAATTATTGTAAAAGCAGTCTTTTTTGACTCTATTACTTTGGAAAGAAAAAACTATTGCTAGTTTTACATGGAGATCATTTTACATGGTGATCTGCTATACCACTATGCCATATATTGTACATTTTTTTGCAGATCTTATGAACATTTCCAACTCAGGAACTGAATTTTTCCATGCCTGTCTAAAATATTTATGTTAAAAAAATATAAAACCTCAGAGAGGTTTTGGTGAGTCAGGATAAAAAAGTGCTCTGGCTCTGCAAAGAAACTTCCTCATCTCTGGGATGCTTTGTTGTTGTTTTGTTATATCAACTATCTGCTCAGGACAGATGAAAAAAAAAAAAAAAAAGCCCTAATAATACAGAGAGTTTAATCTGGTTGCTTTAATCTCTGTCAGGTAGGAGGTATCCTGAAGTGACAAGATACGAGGGGAAGGTGGATGATCCCTCCATGTTCTGTGTGTCCAGCTGAGGTGGGGAGGAGAGTACTGCACACACAATGGGCACCATCCCAGTCCCACCCAGAAGGTCTGCCCAGGCAAGGCACTTCTCCAGGGCTTTGGACAAGGCAGTTCAGGTGCAGTGTTAAACATGCTTAATAATATTATTTCTGACAAGGTATATGCACGTTTTCTAGGAGGAAAAATCATGGGATAACCTTAACATGGATTTACTAAGATTAATACATTTCACTTTTTAAGTGTCATCACTGCAAAGCTGAAAAAGACCAAATGATATCTTGAGAGCCAGAGGCATTGCTTATTTAAGATCCAATTTGAAGAGTTTTTTTGTATAGACAAAGGTCCTGCTCAATAACTATTTAAAGGTGGAGGAAAAAAAGATTGAGTAAAAATCTTGGATATGCTGCAGATGCTTTCAAAGCAGATCAGAATGACTAGTTCTATATAAAGGTTTTTAAACCCTAATTTCATTTTAATTATCTTTCCATATAGATTTTAATTGGAAAAAGGAAAGTTCTGCTACCCATTCAATGTGCTCTGTTAACTTCATCTTTAAAAAAATCTGTCCAGGGACTGACAGCAATAGAAAGTGGATTGTTGTAATGCTTGCTGTAAGCTATATGAGGTCTTAAAATATATTGGAGAACTCACGTTTACAAAAAAAAGTGTATATAATTATTTGCAAAAAAGATAGGCTAATAACATGGATCTGGCAGTTGTAAATGAGAAACTTCCGCATATCCAACCTAAGAAATGCAAACCCCAATGTTTTAGTTCTGACTCTGTTCTTATCTGATGGCAGACAATTCAGCTACCTGGTTAACTGGCTTCATGCTCTCCAAATGCTTTAAATGCATAAATGAACTTTTTTTATTCTGTGAAACTTAGTTAAACATAGATGTTTATGACATAACTTGTGTTCATTACTTTCTCATAAAATATAGTGAAAAATGTCTGTATTATATAAAGCAGATACACAAAATTTCTGAGGTAAAAATAATCCATAATACTCTATACTTGACCCTCCTCCCTCCCATATCTCCTGATCAGTCCTCATAGAAAAAGGCAGATATGTTCCTCTGCCACAGATGAAAACAAACTGACCTTTTAACAAAAAAAGAAAACCAGTATTTTTAGTGAAGTCAGGGTGAAATACAACACAGCAATACAGCTCTCTTAGGAATTAGTGCAAGTAAATGTCAACCATCTATTCATGCCCCCAATTCTCTCACTGAATAAAGTAACTCACTTACCATTACATGACCAAAACTTACATCAGGTAGCTTAAATAAAGGTAAAAAAAGAATTATTCATAAGAAACCATACTTAGTGCTTCACATGCATCCATATGCAATAGTATTCCCTGGACCAAGCCCTTAAATGCATAAAACACTTCATGCAGTATCTTCTATATATTCAGCATAATATTCTGTACACTTGAAAATGGCATGAAACTTCAGCAGAATGCAAATCTAGTTTTCATAGACCTAAAATATTTATTCAACACGTTAAATTCATTTATTGATCAAACAATAGGTAAATGAGCATTTTTTTCTGGTGTTAATTTAAATCCCATCAATGTTGCATGCTTTCTCACATTTTCGTTCATATGTCTGGAATTGCATCCTACTAACAAAGATACTCATGACTTTTTAATTCAGTCTTTCTATAGGATGGCACTTTTAGTTTGATCACGAGCAAGTTCATTTCAGTCTCAAACTTTCCTTTTGTTAGCAATCTTTTGCTCTTTGTGAGCAATGCATTTTTGTAAGAAGCTATTTTAGGTTTAATGGAGTTGTCATTGACTAAGTCTACGGCTTTCTAGACTTTCCCTAATCCCATATTTGTTTCAGCTTTTCCTTCATTAGTTCTTCATTCAATCATTTTCTATAGCTCTTCATTCAATCCCTTTAATACATCATGACCTATTATTCCCTAAATTTAGGCTTCTCTCTTCTCAATTTCCGTTTTCACATTTTTCCTATTTGGCTCTGATTTCTGATTTCAAATTTCCTTATTTCAAATGTCCTTATTTCCTCCATTACACATAACGGCATCCAACAGCTCCAACTACTGATCTTGAAAATGCATTTATCAGGTCAACCCCCTTCCATATGTTTACCCTGAGATTTTTTTTCTCTGTTGAACTGCCCCCTCTCAGTTATGAAGTAAACCAGACAATTCTTCCTGCACAATAGTTTTAGTTGATTCTAAATAAATGGGTTTTGTGTTTTTCTGGGTGTTACACTTGGAAGTTGTTTTATGGCCAAAAATGAGCCATGTGTAAAACCTTTTTAAGTGACCTCTATTTTTGTCCTTGGAGGACATGCACCTTTGTGCACAGGGCTTAAACCAAATGCTGTTTCCTGGCAGAGACAATGAAATTCTGCTCATAAATATTTCTAGACCTGTTAAGCTATGGAATAGCACTGCATTTGAATATACATTGATGTGCATTTATTTGTACAATGAGCTGTGCAATCTGTTTCAGTGGGAGACTTCTCCGACTACCAGCACAGTAATTGGAGGACAAAAGATGTGTAGGCAGCGTTGCTGCTCCATGGTGAGCAGGCTGCTTCTGTTAGGAACAGACCTCACTAAGCAGGCACATAACTGCTCCTACTGCTACTGCAGGTGACTTTTCCATCGGAACTCAGGGCAGATCACTCCACTGGGAAAATCTTGGAGGAGTGCAGTGCCATGTGAGTACAGGCTACTCTTGAATGGTTATCTGCTCCCTCAGCTGCACATGAAAAGAAATTTAAATGCTCCCATCTTACCGACTTTTTCTTCTTAGTACAGTTTGGTTTCCTGCAACTTGAGTAGTAGTTGAGGGTGGCATACTCCATCAGAGCAGCAAAGACAAATAGAAAGCATACAGTCACAAACAAATCCATGGCGGTGACATAGGAAACGCGAGGCAATGACTTTCTTGCGATAGTACTCAAAGTTGTCATGGTCAATACTGTGGTGATGCCTGCAGAGAGAAACTTGATTTAATTGTGTGCAACATCACTTCTCCATATCACAGAAGAATCTTTGTAAATAAACATACATAACAGAAATCCAGAGTTTACCCAATTAATTAATTAATTTAATGTGGTATTATTAAATAATGGAAAATAACATCAGTAGGGATCAGTAGTAGATTTGCTTTGTTGTTTATTTTCATCTTTGCAAAAGTGACATTGCAAAAGCCTCTCATTTTGGTTTTCTTCATCTTTTTTTTTCCCCCCCATCCTTATTAGATTGAAGGTGGGAGTGAGGGAGAGGGAGGGAATGAAGAAATTTTCAAAGAAAAGTCTAAGGAGAAAAGGTATTAAACCCAGAAAAATAAAACCAAGAAACTTAGTAAGCAGTGACGGAAACGTTCTATTCCACAGTAGTAGTGCTCTCAGGAAAAATTCTATGCTCAAAAAAGAAAAAGAGCTGGAGGGAGAAAACCAAATTCTGCTAAGATCTGACCATGAATTCTGAAAGTATGTCTTCAGACCACTGCTTCCTCGGGAGTCCTCCAGTGCCATTTTCCTTCTGAGTAAGGGAAGTCAATGTTACTTGCTCAGTCAGAGTAAGACTCTCATATAAACTTCAGATGCAACATTAACAGAAATAGCATTTTTAATTCATACAAAGCATCACTTCTGAGATTGATTTAGTAATAGTGAATATAATGGGATTAGTGTGAAATATCCAAAATAATAAAACCAGTGCTAGAATGAAATCTTTCATGTCAGTTATTTGACTCCTAGTCATTCATACAATTTCTCTTTATTCCTGAAGAATAGCAGTCTTTTCATTCCCAATTTGTTATGAACTACATGGCTTCTGATAGAAAAAAACCCCCAACTTTTCATTGGCTTGGGAAAAAAAGAATAAGCTTTCCCACTAGTAAGTCTCAAGAGAGAACCTTCTCAACAAACAACATAGCCATAAGGTAATCTTTCTTTTTTTATAGTTAAAACGATGTTTCACAATGGTGCATAGTGTTTGAAATGGCAAGAAATTACTGAAATTATGCCTTACAGTTAAATAACTTCTCAATAAAAGCACTCTGGAATTAAAGAAGGATTTGTGGATTACTTTTGACTACTTTCTACTTATGAAGGATTGTCCATCTCTGACTTGTAAAGTTTGATAGAAGCAACAGTGGTTCACAGGAACAACCTTCTCCATTCAAGCTAACAGAAGGTCCCTGGAAAAGGCAGCAGGCAAATTACTGCCCATGTCTCAACCTTGAATAATAATTATTAATTGAATTCCTTATATATCTATTACCCAGAAACAAACAAGCAAAAAGTTTCTGAAAATAATCACAAGTCAATAATCAAGATGAAAGCAATGCTGATAGGAAGCAGAAAGTGTGGACTTTGTGTGTGCCTTGGACACAAAAGCTATAGGGAAAATATTTCTGTTTCCTGAATTCTATACTACCTCCCAGTATAAGCAGAGGGCATGATCCAGTAACTTCTCCAGACCCCTCAACATCAGTTCTGTACTCAGCTGATGCTTTAATAAACCTGCAAAGACTGCGTTCAGCCATTCATCACAGTTGCCAACTGCAGAGATGCCCAACTGCAAAAGGCATGAACTCGCTGGCTTTGATTTGACCCTTACTGACTATAGGTCAATCACTTTCTGTATGGCCTTGACCCAGGCCCTGGGAGTCACTCATTTCAAAAGACCCACATCCAGATTATGACATACCCTATAATATAAAATAAAGTTCTTTAACACTTCCTAATCCACATTTAGTTTTCTGAC
Source organism: Hirundo rustica (assembly GCF_015227805.2). NCBI lineage: Eukaryota > Metazoa > Chordata > Aves > Passeriformes > Hirundinidae > Hirundo > Hirundo rustica. The sequence continues at coordinate 86,014,509 of NC_053451.1, forward strand.
ACAAAAGTATTCTTTTCAGAGCCACATGTATATGCTTTCAGACATTTTATTATTTTTTAAAAAATTCCTCAAAATCTATAGAGTTCTTCCAGCACAATATACAGTGTCCTGTTTATCTGAACTGAAATGTAAGTTTTTATTTCCCACTCATCCTGTGATAGGACAGTTTTTTATTAAATGGCTAAAAAGAAATAATCAGTTTAAGTATTTAAGTCCTCAACTCAGCCTTTATGCTACGTCCATGCCTTAAGCCTGAATGTGAAACACCAGCTCAAATCATGCTTACAACTGGATTCCTGCTCCATCTGTAAACAAGCACTGAGTTTTTAAAATGAGGAAAATCCTGTCTAGTATATCAATTTTACATCTAGCACACAAGCACAAATTTTGAAATGTTAAAATGAGTTTCTGGGGATGCATAGAGAGAGGAAAGCAAAAGCAGGTGCACCAGATGATACAGTTTTGTATTTCTGTACATTTACAAATCAGAATGTATATATGAATAAAATGCAGCACCATTATTTCCAAATATAATATCTAGTTTCCGTACCCTTAGTTCATTTTATCTCTCATGCTAAGGAAATTCAATTTGCTGAGTGATTTCAAATGCATATGTCTTGCCAGATGAAATTGTGAAGTCTCTCACTTTGTGGAATCCATATGGCAAAGTGCGCTTTGCATCTGTTATTGAAATTGAAGTAGTGCTCATGAACTACTTCAACAGAATTTTAGTATCACTTAAGGACAGCTCTGAGGTAACCCACCTTCAAAATTTTCAGGTAGAAATTGCAAGTGTAAGCTTACAAGTCTCTGTGTAAATACTGTTTTAGGACATTATACTCTCTCAGTAAATCCCATACCAAACATGCTATTGTTATTAGGAAAAGAAATGACTGGAAGATCAAATTATGAAGATATACATAATGCAGGAAAACACTCCAACTTTTAGATCATTGGTCTACACAGTTGTTTAAAATTATTATTGCTTGAAATCTGCTTACTAGACAATCATATACAAAGTGAGGTGGCGGGATTTTCATTGTTAGAAACTCTTAGGTCAGCAAGGCTTGTTTTTTCTTATTTTCTTGGGATTATGTTGTTGGGACACTGAAGGAAATGTCTGCTGCCTTCATGCATGCAATCACTTGTTCATAAAGTAAATTCTTCACCTTTCTGGTCTGGCACCTGTTTTGAGTACTTTCTTGGCTTTCTAGTGAATCAGGTAAAGATGAAATGGCAAGGAAAGCAATGTTCATTATTTATTAAATATCATCTGTATATTTTTTTTTTTTTTTACATCAATGCATTGCTGGCCTTGATACCCACTGTATCTTTTTAAACTGCAGTTTGATCCTGCTGTGTAGTAACTGCCTGGTCCATTATATCCATTTTGAAAAAGTACAGGGAAACTGGATGAAAACTTCAGTTTAACTTAATTCCCTTCATCTTCAAAGAAAATAACCTGTTCTCCTCCAGATCATAACTTTTCTTCAAGGAAAATCTGCCTCTTCACTTCAAACATTTTGAGATAATTTTGATTACTGGAGACAAGCAGAAACTGCAGAGAGACTTTTTTTTTTTTTTCCTCTTTGAATGAAGAGCAGAATAACTCAGGATCAAAAAATATAGTTCTCATCCAGCACTCAAATTTTAGTTCCATTTTCTCACTGACTCTTCAGGTGGCCTAGAGTTAGTCTTGTTGCCAGTCTGGGCCTTAGTACCTCAAAATGCATGTAAAAAGGGGACCACAATAACACGATTTAAAGAACACTTTAATGTCTCTGGACAGTACTGCTGAAAGAATACTTATGGTCCCAAACCCAAAATATATATTTTTTTTTACCAGCATATTTGTTAGCATTATTCAGAAAGGAATAAAACTTATCCTTCATATAACTGAGTAATCGCCAATAAATGGAAATTATTCATTGATTTCAGAGAGTGAAATATTTTCCTGGTGCTAGTCCTTTACATTAATGCAGCTGTACTTGGAGAAGGTTTGTTGCACAGAGTGTCTACAATTAATTTCAACTAATTAGTACTTTCAGCAATTTGCCTTTGGCTGCATTACTCACAATTTTACCATGTGCCACTATCTAGATGTGGATGTGTGCTGTTGCTCAGACAGATTTATAAGTTGTGTTATACACGCAGGTCTACAGCAAATTGGGAGCACCTGCTTATTGCATCCCAGGAGTCAACAGGCCTGGCCAATTTGGGAGCAACAGGATTATATACACAAAAGAAGTGACCCATATATACTTGAATTTACTTTTAGAAAAGTTATATTTTAGCCTATGAAATTAAATTCTCAGTTGGAGTTTTAGGAATGAGTCATGACATTCATAGAGCAGAGCCTTTTTATGTTCTTACTCCAAATTCATTACTTTGGTATCTGAATGCATTTTTTTTTCCTCTGAGCTTCCTGCTGGCTTAGGGGTGAGGTGGAGAGTCACATGTTAGTGGTTAGTGATCTAACCTATTTCTGTGTCTAATTATTTGGAAAAATGAACTGTGTGGTGAACTACCCTTAGGTACAGGATATCAAAAATGCTTATGGCAATTCAATAATGCAAAGTGTTAGAAGTCTTTTTTCTCCTTTTTCTTCTGCATAAAGAAGGTTAACCCAACTAGATGCTATGTGACTCTTCCCATGCATGGGGCTTCAGACTCCTTTTAAAAAAGATGGAGAACAGTCAGTCTTTCTTTATCTCCCAAGTCACCCAATTTAAGAAGAAGAGTTCAGTTTGAGAGTTCAGCAGAGAAGTATACTTAAGATCTATTGCTCAGTTTTCTGGCTATCAGAGGCAAGTCTACACAGCCAGGAACAGGCAGTTCCTGCTGCTCTGTCCTCACCTGTGTGGTGTTTTTGCTGTCCTGAAGGTGTTACTGGATAACAGAATAACTGTGAGCCTTTGTGTCCATCCTGTTGCTAGAACTGTGGTGTACTGGCTCTTTGTCACTTACATGGAGGGAATGAGGACTGAATATTCCATTCTTGTAAAATAACCTCAGAAAAATGGACCTACATTGCAACAAACTGCAGCAGGAGGGTGCAATGAATAGCTGGGAATGGTTGAAATCAGACCTGCAAACTTTGACATAGGCTTCTCTTTTTTCCTAGACTGGTAGGTTTCTGAATCAGTTCATATTGGCAGACCTGGCAACCACAATCTGGACTAATAAATAGTTTTTCCTTTGGTTCTGATGTTTACATAATTGGCTGTTACATCCCCCTATACCCTTGACACTGTCAAAGCCTGCAGGTTTTCCTACAGATATTAGAAAAAAATTCTAAGCCTAAGTCAATATTCCTAAGTGTATACTAAAGCACATTGCCAAAATGCACATGCTGGTTCTGACACAAAGGAGTTTCTGGGAAACCTAAACCAGCATAAATCACCACAATCTATGAAAAATATCGATACACTCAGTGTGAAGCTTAACTTCAAGCATGCAAGCTAAAACACTTTGCGTGAGCTAATACTATTATATCCCACAATTTTCTGTATATATAAGATGTAATGCCCAGTGGGGGAGAGTTACAGAAGGGAAGGAAGCCAGCAGTGCAATTAATTAATTCTTCAAAAATGTCACTAAAATATCACAGTGAGAACAAGGAGACAGACATTAATTCAAGAGTTTTATGCAAAATAGGTGGCAGTGTCATCCAAAGGGTCAGATTAGTTTACTTTTAATTACCCTGTTACAGGAAAAAATTCCAACAGTCTCAGTAATAAGTAGATCTTGTTCTGCAAGACATAGTAGTAATAATCCAAAGTGTATACCTAGTGATCTTTTTGAAAGGAAGCTGACATTTTCAAATAATAGTGTAGGAACATCAGAAAAGGGAATTATTAACAACTTACCTAATGCTGTTCTTGCTGGTGTGGCGTCTTTTTTGATCCAGAAGGATACCCAGGAAAGAACAACTGTTAATATACAGGGAATGTATGTTTGTATAGTAAAGTATCCCATTCTTCTACTTAAGTCGAAGTATATAGTCATGACTACATAATCACCTGCAATAATAGCACAAAAAGGAAATTCACATTGTAATGGGATACAGACAGTTGTTCACTGACCCGCTAATATTTTAACTTTCATGAAAACACTGTATATTAAATATTTCTTAGAGTTTCAGCAGCATCTGCACAGTAATTCTCATGTGAAATTTAAGTAAACCTTGCCATTCTAATATCCTAAAGTTTTAGGTCTCTGTGGAAATTATGTATTTGACAGGCAGAGCTTCTCAGCAATCATTCTGGTGAGTAAAGTTTTGAAAGGCATCTTGAATTTCCAGACTTGGTATTCCTGGTATATCTTCATGGCCACAAATATGGAGGTACTGACATTCACCAGATTCTGCAAACACTACACACAAAATCCTTCCTTCTGCAGGTTGTGTCTTGTGCACCCTAATTTCAGGTTTGAGTGACTTCTGTTATCTTCCTTTGAGATATGAATCTGAAAATAGGGTCTTTGTGGCAAACGTAACATGCACATGAGTATGCCTTTACAGAAGAAGTCATTAATAGACACTAGAGCTCAGTGCTGACATTTCAAAACAGTTGTGGCCATTTGTGGGATTTTCAGAAGGTCAGTCTGAACACAAAGTTTATTATTTTGCTCTATAGTAAAAATCATACCTTCAGGGAATCAGGAAGAAGGTTAGTTTATCTCACATTACTTGATTTTTTTTACTGTATCTCTTCTGCTGATCCTTGTGATTCCACAGGGCATAATAATCTGTCCCTCCCTCTCTCAGTAGAGGCTACTGACCTTATCACCTCTACCCTACTAACAGCTCTCTCAGCCTCATAGATGTTAACTTTCTCTCTCAGTCATGGTGAATAACAGTAATAAAACTTAACTGGGGCTGATTTCTGTACTTCACTTGAAGCAGGTTGCTTGCATTTCAGATGTAAAGTTCATATGCCAGAGAATTTTTCATGTGGTTTTGTCTGACTGCATCAGATTTGGCCTAATAAATTTTATGGCTTCTTGTTACAAACCTTAACCTTCTAGAGTATGATATTTGTGGAAGGCATAATTTGCAATAGTTAAGTGACTCTGTCCTGTTACAACAAATCATCAGAATGAAGAATTTGGAAAGATATAAAGATTAATCCTCCAAGGAATGTACATACAACTACCCAAGCAGGAGCACAATGGGTTTATTAGTTGAGGCAAACTAAAGCTTAATCATCTAGTAACAGAGGGCATATAAACAAATGCATTTTATACAGTGGATAATTTGACTACAGCAAAATATTATATAGAAAAGAAATTAATTCAGTAAGAATAAGTTTCATCCAAAGCATCTCTGAAGTCACTGTAGAATCAATGAATTACCATAAGTTAGAAAGTTAAAGGTAAATAAAAATCTGATGGTGGGAATATGGGAATGTGTATAAAGGAAAAGTTCCTATATATAACTTACATCAGTTTGATACAGATATATTCGGAAGAGGTTGACAAGCCTGCGAATGTTTCCATAATGCCTCTGTTAGATGAAAGCATGTATTTTCACAAGAATTGTGCCAGTGAAAACTGTATGACCCCAAGAAACTGGAAAGTCACTTCAGAAGCTGTGCTTATGGAGCTCACTGTGGTTACAACTAGGACATATTGCAGTACATCATGATGTAGTGAGCCCTGTGGGTTTTCCTACAGGCTAAGGGTAATTGTTATTCCACTAATCCCAAGCAGTTTTCTCTGTGTAGGGAATGGCACCAGGTAATTTATGTGGCTTAGTAACCACAAGTTCCGCTGGCTTACTCTTTGGCTGGTTTCCCTCACTGAAAAAAGACTTCCACCCAGCAACTGAGATAATTACATTAAAACGGGTGTAAAGAGTCAGGTGGAGAGTAAACCAGTGCTTCTACTGACATGAACAAACTGAAAAGCATGAAAGAAATATTTAGGAGTCAAACATTATCAGTTCAGGCAGAAGAGTGAGCAAAAAATGAAATCAAAGACTCTATAGAAAATGTGTCAAGTCCTTCTATTTCCTTTACTTAGTTCCTGTATCTAGAGCTGTGTGTTTATGGAGAAGCTGTCTGAGAATGGTATAAAGTCAAGCACAATCTGCACACCTTCATTGTGTATAACAATACATGATACACACAATTTCAGTACGCACACAGGTCACTGCTCCTCTCAGTGTGGTCATGATACCCAGCACAGCAGCCATGAGTAGGAATAGATACTGCACTGTAAGATACTGAGAAAGTAATAAAGAGTCTCTGCTTCAAAGGCCTTTGACAAAAATAAACCTGATAAACATGAGAGTGGGAGAAAATTATGGCATGTTAAATGATGTAGAGAGTCCATCATCACAATGTCATTAACTGATGTAGTGTCTTTCCAGCAGGATTCATTTCCTGTGATTTTAAATATCTAGAAGGCAAATTCTACAGGTGACCTGCACACTGTGACCTCCTTTCTACACTTAATGAAATTGGTACTTTCAGTATATAGCTTGTCTTATCTGCTTTATAGGCATATTTTAGAAGGTGAATATATTCAAAACACTTCCATTTCTCTCCCATGATTAAAAAACAAGAGCAAGGAGCTGAGATGTGGACAAAAACATTGTAGACAAATGCAGATTATACAAGGAGTTAACCACATCCCTTGATTCCATGGTGAGAGCTAAATTGGGCTACTCCTGTTAGGATGCTATGGTTATTTTATTTAAATATAATAACATTCTTGGTGTTTTAAAGGAGATTTTAGGTTTTTTCTTCTTTTTTCCAGTTAAAGTTGATGTCTTCATCCTTTAGGATACATACAACTCCTTTGCTCATTCCTCTGTTCTCCTTCCTTTCTTCTTTCCTTCCTGCCTCCCTCCCTCCTGTTACGTAAAGGAACTCTGAATTTGTAAAATTTTACAAGCTGCAAATTCCCAGGTATCCAACAAGGACACACAGATGTGTAACACATGCCCGATGAAGATGAAATCCTACATTTAGCTATCCACTATTTTCTTGTCTGAGATCCACAGATAATGTCACAATGAAGGCAGTCATAGAGGCAGCAGCTGTGCATAAGGACTTGTGTGCTGTACCCTCTCTGCTGCTATGTGTTTATGAGAACACACTGACAGATAATATACCAGGCAATTTGCTTCACTGGAACTAGTGTCACAAAGAAGAAGTAAGAGGAGAATTTGCTGGTTCTCCTACAGTACTCAAACCATGAAGGTGTAGTACTGAGACAATGCATACTGCTGACAATGTTTGTGGGTAGAAGAAATCACCATTCTTGAAATTCAGAGCCCCAGCTGAAAACACCAGTGTTGTGTCTGCTCTCAGAGGCAAGCATGCTTCTGTACAACGTATACTGAATGAATTCTTTTAATAGCTATGGTAAATTAAAATGTTCTGCTAAATTACCACTTGAGTTCTATCCTCAGCCAAGAGATTACTGGATTGTCTCATTACATTCAAGAGACACATTATCTACAAGAGTATGTGCTGTGGCTACTTTCCTTATTGCACTAGTCCAAAATGCATGCTGCTGCTGCTCATGATGATGGTGATGGGGATGATTATATTATTTTTCCCATTATTCCTTCCAGAAGTTAATGGTCTCTATGTATCTGAAAGCATTGTATGCACATGAAAGAAAAGTAGCCATGGTGCATATACTTCTTTCTCTATACACACAAAATAATCTGTGCAAAAAACCTCTCCTCTCTCCTGAAAGACTCTCCTCTCTTCTGGGATACAATACATCCTGCAGTCATGCACAGCCCAGAGGAGAGAAAAACTTTCAAGAAGTCTCTTCAGTGCCTTCTTGCACCTTTGGGAGCCTTCAGACCTCCACTGTCACTCCTAGAAGGGGAGCTGGGGCTCCTTGTATGACAAAGTTCTGCAGTGTAGGCAAGATGGGTAAAATCTCCTTCCAAGTTGCATGTCATTAAACCAGTACACTTGGTTTAAAAGTAATCACACAGTAGTTGCCTAGCAAAGGACCACTGGAATAGCTAATACCAAGAAAAAAATTTTAAACCCAGAGAAAAATTTTACCTTTTAAAAATATTTTAATAATATTCTCAGGAAGGCAAACTAACTTTGAACTAAATTATCAATCATCAATTAACTGAAATATTGAAAATTATCTCGAAGCAAAGTAGAGAGTGATCAGTTTTCTATAAAGGGAGCAAAAGGTGCACCTTTAGGCAACAAATCTGGAATAATCGAAATATTGTAGCAACACTTCCCATGAAACCAAGATGACTGCTGGCTGTGACCCATACGGCTCATATTAGCCTGAATTTCTAGTTTGAAAGTAGGACACTGTTTAGAACAATAATGATTTCCCATACAATAACTGCACTGGATTTTAATGAACAAAATAAAATTAAATCAAATTTTTTTTTGACTTTTGAAGATTACAGGAATGTGTACCCGAATTGCTAGAATTTTGCCCATGCTGCACCAAGAACAGCTCCCTTGAAGGTAAAATGTTTGAGCAGAATGGAACTGGTTATTTTAGTAAAAATAAATAAAATTTTTAAAATACAAAATTATATACCATAAATAATTTATTTACTCAAACTATACTATAATATCTTATGCCACATTTTCATTCATCTTTCCATTATACTCTGAGGTTGACAATTAACTTAGGAAAAAGGTAAAAATGATGAACTTTACAAAGACTGAAATATGAAAGTACAATGCATACACAGAGAAGACTCAGCATGTGAATGAAGGTTACGTGACAATTCTCCATCACTAGAGCGGCAGAATAATGAGGAGTGGCAGAGTTTATCCATGTTACTACAAGAGTTTGATTTCAGAAGAAAGCCCTAGTCATTAAAATAACGGGTCACACTGTGTGCCACAAGTATCACTTTGTTTATCAGCAAGACCACAGAGAATGAATCATCTTCCTCATTATCTTAATAAATTGAATTTATGTAATAGCAAGCAACTCACTTTATAATCTTCAATGCTTTTTTATTTTTTATTTTTTCACTTGGAAGCCAAAAGAAGACTTATTTAATCTTGCCATTAACTATTCATGTCACCCTGAACCTGTTTTCTGATCTTTGGTTCCCAAAACTCCATTTTTTATTTCCTAGGCTAGGTTTCTTTTCTTTCTTAGTAGTTGAAAGTTTTCTAGTCAGTATGTACAGAAGTTTCTGCAAAATGTTCACCAGAGAGATTAATTGGAAGTGATGCATGTGGAATTGGAAGCAAAACTATTGTGGTAGGGCTGGTGCCAACAGGGAATGTGCTAGTTTCAGGTTCAAGACATGGAAGTTCCAGGTCCTGCACTGGCTGGAAAGGATATCACAGTTCAAAGTCAGGCAGAAACACAGGCAGTGTTACAAAACCCAACCCTGCCCAATTTAGATAATGGGTATTATTCAGCCTGGAAAAGAGAAGGCTTCAGAAGACCTAATTGCAGCCTTCCAATACCTGAAGGTAGCCTGCAATAAAAATGGAGACTCTTTTCAAGAGTGTGTAGTGACAGAACAAGTGGGAATGGATTCAAAATTAAGGAGAGTGCTATTATATTAGATACTAAGAAAAAATCTTTACTATGAAGGTGGTGAGACACTTGAAAAAGGTTGCCTAGTGAAGTTGTGGGTGCCCTGTCCCTAAGATAGTTCGAGGCCAGGTTGGATGGAGCTCTCATCAACCTGGTCTGGTACAAGGTGTCCCTGGCCATGACAACGGGGTTGGAACATGGAGATCTTTAATGTCTCTTGCAACAAGCCATTCTATGACTCTATGATTCAAAATCAGATGGAAGAGTCATGTGAACTAGCTGTTTTCACATCCCAGGCCTTCATCCCTATACCTCAGAGATACGCCTTGGGGGGGTGGGGGGGGTGGGGGCTGCCCAGCTATCTTCTTACTAGAGCTACTAAGAAAAGAAGAAAGATGGATTGTGATTACTTCAATTACACTGCCTACAATCAATACTTCATCAGCTGGTCTGTCTTGAGAGCTGGTATCCCATCCTAACATGACTCCAGGTATGGAGCAAGTTGCATCTTTAGAAGATCCAAAACCTCCACAAAATGGTACAAGAAAGAGTTTAACGTACTCATAGGTGGTTATGACTCCAAAATGAACTATTATTAAGACAAAAAAGACAAGGGTTAAAACAGGATTTTGAAGTTCTTTAGAAGAAAAATATAGGACAAATGAAAGTCATGAAAGTATCATTAAATATGCCTTTATCTTCTTCAGCATCATTATAAATAATGCAGGAGTGCTGAGGACTTATTGCAGGCTTATTCTGACTCCTCCAAAATGGGTCAGGCAACAAAGAGTTTTATTGGTGGGTGTTGGGGAGGATGAGGCCAGAAACAATTTTTGCTTCACAGTAGTCTAGAACAAATGCTTCCAAGACAAAAGGAAGAAAAAAATTATCAAAATCATGCTGTCTCTCAAGGGTTAGTCCTAGATTCGCCTATGCTTCTTTGGCATTTAGGTATTCCACAGTGACACATGGATATTGTGCTTGGATGGGAGCATGTGTACAGCAGAGAACAATATTTACACCTTATCTCAAGTAAGTGTTTTTGGAGTGGTAACAAGGACTGCTACACTAACACATTTCTGCTTAAGATGCATGTTTAACCTCACAAAAAATGCATTTCAGAGGTGTCACTTTTACATGTATTGCCACAGTAGCAACGTGACTAAATGTCTAGTCAGAGGTAAGGATATTAGGCAATAGATCAAAAAAGCTTTCTGTTCCCCAGAGATCTCTGGTTTTGAGTTCATAATTCCCTTTGGAATTATCAGGATGTGTCTGTGTGTGTCTGTGTGCATGTACTAGAGCAGTGCAGCCCAGATTTGGCTTTCAGCTCTTACACTTGAAAAGCAAATTTTTCAGAAATACATTCATATCGTGATGCCAAATCATTGCTAAAGTTTCCCATTATCACAGACAAATTTCTGTATCAGTACACAGTGGAAAAAAAACTCAAGACACCAACTAACCCTAACAGCATTGTTTGTGCCTGTAGAAATCATGTTCAATTATAAGTATATACATATGTATTAGCATGCATAATAAAAAATCAAACATAGTTAGATTATAATGTGAAAAACAAAGACCAGGTCCCAGGTTATCTCAAAGCAAAAGAATTTTTAAAGTCAAGTTAAACCAAGGTGTCTTCCTAATCTGGCAGAATCACAAGGTATTATGTTGGTTTTATTGCCTTGTGTAATATCAGGAATATAATATCGAGAAACATATTTTTACTTGAGGCTATATTGTTTTTTATCACTGTAAAATAGTTTGCATATTTCTATTTGTTCTTCTTTGAAACTTACATTTTCTTTGATGCAAGCAGCATTTTCAAAATAGTTTTGTAAAATGAACTTTAAAGCCTGATTTTATTTTCAGAACATAAAGTTATTACATCCTCTGATTTTGGCATTTATTATTGAATCTGGAGAATAACTGGATTTGTTCAAAGTTCTAACTTCTTTATATTGACCACTTTTCCCCCAGAATCATTGGTATATATATATATATATATATATGTTGTGTACTTGAACTTTTCACGGAGAACTGAAATTAAATAAGCAAAAGATCCAATTTCTTAAGACTATAATTGTGTACCAGAGTAATTTGAAACATATTAGTCAGCATTTCTTGTGCCCTAAACAATTCTTTATGTGCCATGGACAGTTGAAAGTGACAGTTTCAAAGACAGCTACTTTTGATTCAGCTGCCATCATTTCACTCTCCGTGTCCCACATTTTCTGTTAAGTGTCTGGGATACTTTGAACGTACTCAGGAGGTGAATCAAGGTTCATGAATGCAATTGACCTCCAGAATAAATTAAAATAATAGAAGGTTTGAATAAAAGGAGAAACTACTACTATTTTAGCATTTGGTGGCCTGATCAAGACTCTTTTATTTGTATACTTATGTGTTTATATATTATGTAAGCTAAACGCAGCTATTCTATCTTCCTAGACGTAACTACTATATATAAAGTTCTCCTCTCACTAAGCCATGTGAAGCTGTGGCATGTTATTCATCTATGAGGTATTTACAAGCACCAGAATTGCTCTCAGGATGTTCAGGCCTATTAACTGCAGACATAATGACATTTTCATTTTGCAACATGAAGTATCATTTCATGTATTCTTTGAAACATGGAACCACTGAAAACAAAGGGATTTTAATTTGGCTGTTTTAAGGTATAAGTAATACTGCAAAATCCTTCAAAAAATGCAGTTTCATCCAGCCACATAATGGGAATAAAAATGTATAGCAGCATAAGTGGACTTTGATCCATGATTACCAGTCTAGTTCAATTTCTGCCTTATCAGTAGAAAACTTACACACATAATCTCTATTTGAATTAATGTATCAATCTGAGAGAAAATCAATATACAAATGTGGTGCAGCACGGCATGATCCATTACTCACTATTCTTAAGAAGTCTTGCTATTTTCCATACATAGGTTTTCTTTTGTGTTTGAAGAATAGAAGTGAACAGTAGCAGATGAAATAAAAACAACAATAAATTACCATAGCTGCCGATGTCAGTGAAAGTAGATGAAGGATCAGAGTGAAAATGAATTACTTTTGTGTAGGAATCTTTTCCTGTGAGGGTTTATTGATGAGCTGCGCAATGTTTTTTGAACAGAATATTTTTTCACACTCGACAGAGCATCAAATACTGTGGCACATCTGAGGATACACAACATTAATGACTCTTGCTTTCACTTTGCTCTTAAAAAGCACAGAGAGCCCCCAATTTCATGATATCTGTCAATGCCGATCACTTCTCATTTATTTCTAGTATTGAAATACTTATTCGCAAGAGCTGTTGTTTGTAGGAGGAGGCTCATTGTGTTGCAGTTTGTTACATAGTCCCCACGGGACTGCATTTGGTGGGCTTGTAATTCCCAAACCAGTTGAAATAGCTTTTAATGAGCCATCAAGAAATCCCATGTTAACATTTTCAAATAAAATGCTTTATTTTTCTTCCTCAGGATTTATTTTTATACATTAAATAAAGAAAAGCACCAAACAAAAAGCCTGTTTTGCTTCACCTGATATTCTTTTTGCTTAAGAAAAATGTTCATGAGTTTGGCCTTATCCACAATCATTGTGACTGTATTATATTACTATGATACCTTTTACATAATCATAGAATGGAGTATCCTGTTTCTTTCTATCTGTACTGACATCACCTGTCCCTAACATACGCTTCTGTTGGTAGCTTTAAATAGTATCTCACTGTTGGAAGCACTTCCCTGTTGGTCCTGCCGTGTTCTGAAAGAGACTCTGACGATTATTTGGCTGCATTTTCTGAATGGTATGAGTTTTCTCTGAGGTAAGCACAGCTGCAAACCCAAAAGTTATTGATAACGTAGAACATCTTTTAGAAAGATGTCCTATTTTTATTTTAAGAAATTCCAGCAGTAGCACGGCACTAAAAGCCTTGAAGTTCTTTCAATGCCTAGTTATTCTCACTGGGAAAAACAGGTGAGTCTGTTTTAGCTGAGTGAGTTTTTTGATTGAGGCTTAGTCTGCAGTCATCTAGCACCAAGTCAGACCTTGAATCTGAGTATATCTTTGCTAGATTGCTGAAGCATTCTTAGCCTGTTTTGCTCTTCTCATGCAGGCATTTAGAGATAGTAATCTACTACCCTTTATCCATCAAGATAAACACTTGTGGTCTCTTAACAAGAGGAATTATTTCCAGTTTCTAATAAACCTTCTGTCTCTCATGAACTCCACAACTTTTCAAAATAATTCTTGAAGTGCAACCATCAAAATTAAATCTTAATTTAATAGCAGCATTAATATAACATATAAAGATAATATAAACGCCCTTCTTCTAGAAAATAATCCTTCTCTGAGCACATACGTAAACCCTGTGCTTGGACTTTGGCCTTACCTTCAAACATGGAGTATATTTTGAAATAACTGTTAATTCACAAGAACTATTACATAGCCTTAGACCTGCAGCATCCAGAATGACAGGTGTCCAACTCTGGAAAAGCAAAATCATTAGGCTTCAATCTTAAGTACCTGCTTCCAACTTGAATACAAGTTCTGAAGTATAGAAATACATACTGTCACTTTCATCCAGGCTGCAGAGCTACCTGACTTGTAAATACTATTGACCATTCCCTCAACCTTCCTGTCATTTAAAAGCTTAACAAGTCTCAATGCTATTATTGCCTCTCTGTCATTAAGAGAAGTACTAAGTACTTCAAGCCAAAAGATGTAGTATCTCAACAGAAAGTCCTGGCGAATAACCTTTTTTTTAGTTATGTCATAAATCTTTCCAAGCAGTCAGAATTTGGTAATTTGATATGTGATACTGATTTTCTTATCATTGTAGCTTCTTAATAAAAATGTCACACTGCATCATGTGAGATGTCTTACAAATGTGTATTATATCACCAGAAATGTATAAGCTCAGGGGATGACACTGAGCTAGCTTGACAGGACTTATTTTCTATGAATGAAAGTAATTATATTACCCCCTACATTTGTAGGACTCTATTCCAGGATCAGCTGTTCCATAACTTTACTCAAGATCAATACCAAGATGAAAATCAGTAAATACTTTATAATTATAAAGTAATTATATTTAGATTTCTGAAACTGTTGAAAGGGGGGGGAAAAAGAGTGTTTTATTTATCCTCAAGTCCTCAGGCCCTCATCAGCTCAAAGGATATGTTAAGCAAAGAAAGAATTAATGAAGAGCTTGTGCTGGGCAAGTGACTGGTAAAATTGGAATAGAATAGAATAGAATAGAATAGAATAGAATAGAATAGAATAGAATAGAATAGAATAGAATAGAATAGGGTGGAAGGGACCTACAAAAATAATTAATCCAATTCCCTGACCACTTCAGGACTGACCAGAGGTTAAAGCCTGTTATTAAAACTATTTTCCAAATAACTGCTGAACACTGACAGGCTTGGGGCACCAACCATCTCTTTAGGGAGCCTGTTCCAGTGCTTTATCACCCTCTTAGCAAAGAAATGCTTGCTAATGTACAACCCAAACCTCTCCTGGAGCAGCTTTAAACCTTTCCCATTTGTCTTATCACTAAAAACCAGGAAGAAGAGCTCAGCACATCCCTCTCCACTTCTACTCCTCAGGAAGCTCCTGAGGGCAATGAAATCACCCGTTTGTCTTCTTTTCTCCAAACCAGAAAAACTCAAATCCCCATCTGCTCCTCACAGGACATGCTTTCCACCCCTGTCATCAGCTTTGTTGCGCTCGTCTGGATGCTTTCAAGGACTTTCATATCCCTGTCACATTGCAAATCTTTGTTTTCCACAAGAAGTATTGATTACTTCCATTAAAAGAAAAGCTAGAGTTGGTTTATCTTTTATAGTCTAACTTTCTAACATCAAATTCCTGCATGCTGGAGACAATGCCATTTTAGTTAAGAAATAGTAAAGGCAAAGATTGAGAGTTTCCAAGGAATGCTAACATTTGCAGAAGAAGCTTTCAAGCATAGTCTTTCAGATTAAAGCCATCTGACTTGTATTTCCCACTTCACATTATAGGTAGATATGGTTTTTTTCCTACAAAGGTATTTGGCAATCTGTAACAGATGCAAGTTTCAATTCTGTGTGCTGTCTTATCTGATAGGATAAAGAAAAATATTGATCTGTGTGCAGTCACTTATTCACTTCCAAGACATTTGACAGCTGGAGAAAGATAATGCTTCTTCTGACTGTTATTATAGCTCCATCTTTGCCTACTCAAGGCTTTCTGACTGGATTACTATCATTCTTTCTTGCATTCCAAGTAATAATTATTTTGTCTTCAAGTTTTCTTGATATCACCTTTTCAAATATACATTCACAATCAGGCCATGAGTATTGCCTTAATAAATTTCCTCAGCTTGCACCTCTTGTATAATGCAATTTTTCCCCCTTCAAATTCCCTAGTGCCTCTGTTCCCATGTGCTATTAATAAATTAATTTTGTGATTTAAAAAATGCTCCCTTTTTTCTCATTTTTACTAGCCATTTTTCTTCCTTGCACTGTCCTCCTGGATTGTCTAGTCATTCTGCCTAGTACTTCTGAGTTCCTTTGTGAGGAATGAAAAAGCCAGCCTAAATCTCATCCAAATCCAGCTACCTCTCATCTGTTCACCTCTATTTATGAATAATATTTTTCATTTCTGAACTCTCTGCTTAAACTTTCACTTGCTTTCATCAGAAGTTTTCTTTTATGTTAGTTCGATTGGAAATAAACTTGGCCTTAACCTGCAAATAATGTTAACTTAAAATTGTTAAAGTCATAAAATCAGCCCAATCAGCTCTTGATATCCCTCCCCTTGCTGTCTCCAGGGAATTGCTATGTATATTAGTTAATTCTCTTTATCTGATATTCTGCAGTGGGAAATATTTAACTTACAGAACAATAACATGAACTGATTTTTAAGGGGGTCCTGTCAAATTAAATACTGTCAGAAAAACTACCAATGGTCTCCCTGTGGCAGAAGAAGAAAGAGAACTGTTTTCCCTAAGTACCATTCAATAATACCTTTAAATAGGTCTCTTGACACTTGGGCAAGAGCCCACATCATTTTACATCATCTCTGCATGACCTGAAAAAGGACAAGTGACCACAAAGAACTGCAGAGAGGAGAAAGGACTCCTGAAAAGGACTTCTAAAGAAAGGAGTGAGCATGGTAAATGGTTCAGTAACACAACGGTGATGTTTCATTCACAATTCACAGTTGTAGAAAGTGAAGGATGATATCAATATCCACTGATGCCAGAAGTTAATTATTTTTTTGCCAAAAAACCGCAAAAGGTATTCTGTGTAGTAAAACCAAACCAAACTTCGGATTTCTTTTTCAACTCTGCCAACATTTTGAAGAGCATACGGTAATGTCTTGATTCTCACTTCATAGGTTCCAGTTTTCCTCAACTCAATTCATGCAATTACCTTAAAACATATGAGTTTTGGGAGGGAGTGGCGTGGCTATATGTACTTCAATGGATGAATCATCACTTATTCACAAGGGCCTCGTTAAAGAGAACTTTACGTCAGATATGCGCAAATTAAAAGAGAACATAATATGAACTCTGACTATGACACGACGAAGTTGAAAAATTCAGAAACTTGAACGAACTGTTTGCAGGAGGAGAACAATTTGGGAATGGCTAAATATGGTGGGTTTGTTTTGGGTTTTTTTTGACTATTTAATGCTTGTGCTGCTGTGGTGGTTAAAGTTCCAGTCAGCAGACAGAAGCAAAGAACAGAGCATATGTTAAAAGACCGTCTATTTCCACCCCTCCTCCCATAGGCAGGGTCACCTTCCACTAGAACAAAGCCCCATTCAACATGGCCTTCAACACTTCCAGGGATACGGCATCCACAGCTTCTCTAGACAGCCTGTTCCAGTGCTGGCCATTCTCACAGTAAAAACTGCTTTCCTTATATCTAATCTAAACCTACCCTCTTTAAATTTAAAGCCACTCCCCCTTGTCCTATCTCTACATGTCCTTATAAAAAGTTCTCTAGCTCTCTTGTAACCCATTTAGGTACTGGAACATCCTATAAAATCTCCTTGGTGGCTTCTCTTCTCCAAGCTGAACAACATCAGCTCTCTGAGCCTGTCTTCCTAGGAGAGATGCTCCAGTCCTCTCATCAGCCCCTCCGACCGCAGCAAAATCCTTCTTCCTCTCTCCTAATGTAACCCTGGGTTTTCTCTCTTCAGTCTGCAGAGTCATGAAGTGGTTCTGCAAGGATACCTTAACCTGTGCCTGTCCTTGCCCTAGAAAGCATCCATTTTTCTGCATTATTGGCCCCCTCCCTTCCATTTGTATCACTGGTTGTACTGCTTGTTTTCAGCATGAACAGCCTTCCTTGCTGTGCCTCGCAGGCCTGGGACTTGTAACCATGCCCTGCCTTCATTAAACAACTGGATGTGTACTCCAGCCTGGCAAACATTTTGTGTTGATGGTAGCTTAAATATTTGGTAGCACTTTCAAAAGCTCTTCACTCTATTGTGAATCAGTGAGGTACAGATTTCTGAGTGATTTATGCCATGCATTTACCAGGTAATTGGACTAGCATGAGGGAGGTTTTAAGCACAGAATGTTCTGGCACCAGCCCACACTGCTGCTATAGGAAGGCCTTGTTAACACTGATAGATTTCCAGCCTTAGTGGGATCGCTTTGGGATCACTGCTACTGTGCATCTGCAGCATAGGTTACCCACGGCTCTCTGTACTCCGCAGATTGACCAACAGACACTTGAGAGTTTTCTCCCATAAACACTAGTTTTATATACGTAAAAAGAATGTGGTAGTACCAGTAATCTAATGGAAAGAGTACAGGCCTTAGACTCCATATTTCACTCAAATTACTTCTTCTGAAGAAGAGAGTATAGGAATGTTTCAATTTTTGAAGGGTTTAGGACTGCAAAAATGAAGTGTTTGATGTGGTACCTGAGGGGCAGCCAAAAAATTTCATTTGCAGTGTTAATTTAAGTCTCTGATTTATATTTTTTTCCACAGCCAGCAGTCTCCTCCTTGAGCTTTGCTTCCACAGATGAGAAAATACCACACGTACAAAACGGTAACATCATAGAAATAACTATCTGGGGAAGATATGATTCAGACCTGTGAGAAGTAAACTCAGGAATTTAAAGGTTAGCGTAAATCTAAATAATAAATACACCATTGACATTGAAACCTGACCACACACACAACAGCCACCACATTTAACTACCTATTTTGCCTAAGAGCTATCTGAGCAACCATCTACTTTGAGAGAAGCATAAATAAGTTTTTCATATATCTCCCTGTCCTGATTTTGACCAGGAGAGAGGTCATTTTTGCAGTAGCTGAGGGGATGGAGCTGTGGATGTGTCTAAGAGGTTATTCCTTACCAATTTAGGTAATTTCCCGGTGTGGGGGAGGACAGGGTAAGGAAGGGATGGGACAGGAAAAGGCAGGACAGGACAGGACAGGTTTGGACTTTCTCTTCTTTCAGAGGAGATGGGTGTTCCTTTCTGGTTGGGAAAAATGTCCTGGAAGGAACAGTGGGGTAGCATCATCTGTGGTTACATTGCATCGTGTCAACTTGGTGAGCGTTTTGCACATAAATAACTTTTTTTGTTATTAATATCGTTGCTGTTACTATTCCTTTTTCTTATCTCAGTTCTGTTATCAGTAAATTGTTTTTATTTTAACCCAGAACCTTTTGCATCTTCCACTGGACAGGGCAGTGGAGTGAGCAGGGTGGAAAGGGAGTGCTGCTCCTGAATGATGACACTCCTCAACAAGAGTACTGTTTTAGAAACCACCAGACTGGAGAGTGAAGTGTGTTATTTGTACAAGTTGCTCACAGTTTTCAGCAAGACCATTAACATTCACTGTGCTCCATATGCATCAGCCTGAGGGAAGAGTCAGCTTGAGGAGGAGGAGCAGTCTTAAATTTCAACCTGGGAAGGGTTCAGTAACCAAGTGTTATGACTGAATCTGCGTTGACAGTGCCTGCTTACTGAACACTAGTTCTTGACATTTCAGTGATTTGCAACATATGAAATATTTAAGAAGGGCATTAGATTAGCCCAGGGTAGCAACTGGAACTGTGTAAACAGATGCTCAAGCAGGACCTGTAAACAAGGAGTAAAGTTCCTATCTACACTTGCTCCAATAAAAAGCATTTTGAAGAAAATATCCCCAAAAACTGGGGCAGGACCAAATGATTTGGCTTATCTTTTTTTATCTTTCCCTTCTTTTTTTATTTTTAACTCTACTTGGGTAAAAGGCTACTGTGCTAAGCCCCTACGTGGTTTATCCCCTGAAATTATGTTTCTCTGGCACTGCTGATCAGTTAAGGAAAACTTTGAGGTTTTGTACATAAATAAAATGTTAGGTGCAACCTCCTTAAACTGTCATGAAATGAACAGGAGACACTGCTAAAACTGAAGTGGCTGGAAGAGCCTGAAAGAGCATGTATGATGCAAGTGGGTTGCTTTTCCATTAATATTTAAGTGTCTTTTTATGACAAGGAGCATAATATTGATACATACCAAACTGAAAATGGCAGTTCACCTATGAGCACCGCCTGAAGTTTTTATTATTTTTTATGTGTAGCTGCATTTGGTCAGCATTTCCCAAAGATTTTAGGGATGCATGCGTCATCTGTGAGAGAACTGAATTTTTTACAAAAATGCTATTGCCTTGGAGAGCTCTTTATTTGCAGAAATCTCAGAAATATTAACTTAAAAACCAGAAGAAATTTATTCCCTCGGTTAGATTTCTTAGTACATTTTTTAACCTGGTTTAATTTAAGCTGTTATTTTTGTCAAGTTTGACATAAAATAATTGCTTTGTCTATTTTGGAAAAAACACATTTAAATAACCGCAATAAAGAAAAAAATCCAAACCAAATCCCTTCTAATTCTGAAAATATCTTCAAAACAGTTCAATTATGAAACCTCTACCCACTTCGTTCTTCATTTTCTCCTTGAATCAACCTTCTATCTATCTGGTTTATTTTAGATGAAGCTACCTACCCTCAGGCAGTCATCATTCTGTTTCATTATTTCTTTATTATGATTATTTTCCTACTTTGAGCAATGAGAGAGATGCAATTTTACTCCAACTCAACCTATCAAACACTCTTTTTTTTTCACCTCTATCATACTCCCTCTTAGCTTATGAATTACTTTGGAAATTATCACTTCAAAAGTTTTCTCTACATTGAATTTTAATGTTAGAAAAAGCAATTTCTTCTTTAAAAAAATCATTAAACACAGATTTTTGATTAAGCCAATGGGACCAATGAATAATATTGTCATTTAAATACCAGACAGAGCAATCTGTACTCTTACAAGATAACATACATGTCTCCATCAGAAATGGCAAGCATAATTAGTTCCCATGAGCACAGAGAAATATATTCCTATTCTGGTAATATCTTTCATGATATTATCCATGAATTACTCATTTTAAATTGTTTTAATCAAGGCCTGGATGATTTAATGTAGTAGACAATAATAAAAAACATTTCTTATACAATTCCATAGACATGAAAATATATAAACTTAAAAGAGAACTATTAGGACTGAAGCAATATATGAAGTTAGCAGTTTAAGATTGTAAAATTATAATTTGGTTAATCTTGGTATATATATTGCTCCTTACCTGCCCTCAACCTTGAAAGTAATGACCTTCAGCAATAACTAATAATCTTAATTCATGATTATATGTCTACTCCATTCTTTAGTGGATTTCTACATAACCCCAGAATAATTCAGATATTTAGGAAACAAAAATGGTGAGATTGAGGCCAGGAGAGCTGGGATTATTCCTTACTACAGACAGTAAGGCAGTCCAGGATCTGGAACTTCTAATCTGCCCACCTTCTAATCTATCTGCAACATTTTTAATGTAATAAAAGACTTGGGTAACTTTGAGCAAAACCAACTATAAATCTAAATCTGAAACTAAATCTGACATGGTGTCTGTTCAGTTTTCAGCTGTACATCTTATCTCTTGGAAGTCTTTTCTTGAAGAAAACTATCATTCCTTTATCAGGTTCTGGCTGGTATTGGAACGGCTAATTCTTTACACAGGTTTATGTTAAAACCAGAAGACTACAATGTTAAGAGCCAAAACCTTCTTTTTTGTTCCCTGTGTTCTTTCAGTGCAGAGCAGTATGTTTTTTAATGCAGATTGCTGTGATTTTCCCTGCAGGAACCTATCAAGTTGCACAAAGCTTGATGCCCTGCCAGCAGGGAATATTACATTTTCAGCAGTTCCTTCCAGAAACAGTGAATGGCAAAGAACAGAATGGTCAAAGCTTTGTGGTTGTTGCATTTAGGAGGTTGTTTGTTCATTTAATTTCTTGATTTTCATCCAATGTTTTGCTAGATTCAATAGTCTCTATTGAATCTCTCCACTTCCTGGTTGAAAAAAAGGTTCCCCTGGATATTTTCTCTCCTTACTTTATTTGTAGATCATCCTGCAGCCCTACCGATACCTGAGCTCAGTGACTAAGATTATTTAGCACCTAATTCCAGAAACTGAAAAAACAGGTTTTTGCCATGAATTCATAAATGCATCATTGACAATGGAGTATTGGCAAGATCTGAGAGTCTTGGACCCCCTTCCAGGCTCTGAACGGCAATGTAGTCTTTTCACCAAGCTTGATATATTCTGACTCTCTCCAAAGCCTTTCCGTGTTCACAGCTCCAATTTTCTAGCTGTTTGTGCAAATGTCTCCAGCACTAATTCACCAGCTTCTCATTCTATTCCAAACCCACTCATTCCTGTTGTTTCCCTTCTTACCTGCGTCCCAGTCTTTCCTACGCTGCATAGCTTCATTTCCTATGACAGAAGTTTTCTTATCCAGCCTTCCAAAACCTCCTCTTTTTCATTCTTCTCCTTTCATGACCTGCTTGCCTCTCCCTGGATTAGTGTTCTTGTCCAACCAGTCCCAGGCCCCTGACCCAAGATTCCAGTTTCTGATCACTTCCCAGCTCTGTCTTCTCTTGGAGATTTTTAAGATTGTTTAATGATTTTATTAATGAACCATGAACAATAATGAGACAAAATCACCAAATGAGGCATGCTTTTAGCTTAATTTAATCTGGAGAAGAATATGACCTGGAAGAGAGGATTTCTTTTCTTCTGGACTTATAGGACACTTTTAAATTTCTCCTTCAATGTGATCTCCTGACTAGAGGGAGCCTGGACTGGGCGTACAAACTCTTCAAACATGGAATAATACAAGGTATTTTGCCTGGAAAACTGTTGGTCTGGACTCATTAACCCTGAGAAACAAGCTCTTCCTTGCATGCCTTGACTCACATGGTGGCCTCACACAGCTAGAACAAGAACACCTTAAACTTAACTAGCCCTCTTCCTCAAAATTAGTTATTTCATTGTGAAGCTATTTCCACAATTCAGCATTATTTCAAATATTTCTTGGTTTACTTATGGACTAAAATATTTTGTAAAAATAATTTCTTCCATTGGTCCTTGCTGCAGAACAAGAATCGACAGAACATTAAAGAGCATTCTTAACTGACCAAAACTTCTTAGAAGTTAGCTACTTAAATGGATGGGCAGGAGACTGGATTGTAGCTTTATAAATGTTGGGCAGACCTGTTTATGATTTATATTGTTGGATTATATAGTTAAAGAATAAAGAAGTAGAGGACTAGGTATCAAGTTCTTGACATTTGTCATTAAATCAGTATTTCGTAGAAATTATTCCATGTGCTTAAGCATTTGCACTATGAGATTCTATCAAGTATTAATGATGTTTGGGTGGCTGAACATGTTTGATTAATAAAGCTGCCGCTTTTTATTAATAATGGTGGAAGTCACCAGAGATCCTGTAATACTAATGATTGAGGCTGCATTTACATGGAATTGCAGAGGGAGAAAACTGTTTTATCATAAAGAAAAACAGTACATGCTTAATTACACAGACACTATGATAAAGAGGCTTTTCTGGCTTTTCCCCCTCCCCGCTTTTCTTTACGTATATTTATTGAGAACTAAATGCATATTTCAAAGTTTTTACATTGCAGCTGAACAACTAAACATTTCCTCTCACTTTTCTTCCTTCAGTCTCCAGTTGTGCAAATAATTTCATGTTCCCTTTTTGCAGTAAAAAAAAAAAAAAAAGCTTAAATACACCTGCAGTAGGAAATCAGTACTCTTAAATCCTATATAATTAGAGTGTTTTCTTGCCTTTTTATTAAGTCATGTAAACTTTGGTAAAATAATTTTTTTATATTACATACTGAGTGGTTGTTATTTTTACATCCCACTTAAACTCAAGGAAGTTACCACATTAAATTCAAGGGAAGACCAAACATCTCATCTGTTTCTTTTTGGTTTCCTGATTCTGGTGTTCCACTATAATATACACCTAACCCATAGATCACATTCCAAGGAGGTCCCTATGAGTACTGTGAACAGAGAGTTATCTGCCTCAAAAGTAGTTTGCCCAACTGAATTGACAGCATAGAAAGTTAGTCATATCAGAAGAAAAAAAAAGCCAAAACCTAAAAAATCCAGCCAGCCAAAAATAAAGAGGAGAACAAAAACCCTTTAAAAGTTCAGGGTTTTGGTTTGTTTTTCTTTTGATAGAATGTGATTTAAATACCTAGCGTTATTTAACTGGAGGTGTCATAATATGAAGTGTTGGGGAACAGGGAAGACAAGGGGAAAATAAAGGACCCTGAGGAAAGCAAATCAAGTTGAAATATTGCTACTTTTGTCAAACTGTGAGTAATTTCAGTCAGTTCTGAATTGGCAGTAAACCCATGATCACAGTCCCCCAAACACAAGAGGCCTAAGGACCAGTAAAGTAAATAAGACAAAGAGAAAATCTTTCATGGTGCATAATACCACCTCAAACCTTAACTCCCCACCAGGATGTCTTCTGATTGCTTTCAGGAGAAACCTGGTACAAAAAAGGATCACTAAAGCTAGACCCAGTTTCCAGCTTTGTTGAATACTTGCATTTATAGGCAAGTCATTTCACCTTTGCTTTTCACTTTGTTGAACATTTCATCACCCTGTGCAAAATTTACTTTGTTCTGCTTTTGTCTCCCTTTTCCATTTACAGCAGAAACTCTCTCTAAGGTAGAGGGAATCAGGCTTATTGAATTTCTTTGTCCATGTTCATAAATCCTTTAGAGTTAGTACAATCCTGTAATTTTGCATTTCCTCTAGTGCAAAAGCCACTGAGCTGTTTTTCTTAACATTAAAAATCTCCGTGAATCTAAAATGGGCCCAAGACATTCTGTGTGCTGGGGTTTGATAAATCATTATGTTAACAGCTTTATGCCCTGTAGAATCAACCGAAGGTGGAGGCAGAAAAACAGAATAGAGACAGCCTTGAGATTGTGACTTCAAAACAGAAACAGTCTGATAGCCTGTAGAGCCACTACCAGGTGTAGCTGCCACTGCCAGAGCGACACCCTTTATTTCATGCAGTGGTAAGCAATGTCATTCATGCCTGCAGTTGAAGTGTGGATGGGAGTGTTTCAAGTTTCTTTGTGGCCCATGATGACCCAAGAAAGCATGATGGTCCAATGCACCATGGATGTTGCACAGGGCAGGGAATTCTCTGGAGGTGGGAGTCAGTCTAGACAGAAAGGAAGTGAAATTCCATGCTGCAATATATGGGAAGAAAACCACCAGAACAAGAGGAAATTCAGGCAGGAGAAGGCAACATTTGCAAAGATCGATGCTGATCTTAACCTTTATTTGTTGTAGCTGATAGACAAGGGAAATATATCACCAAGTATTGAAAGAGATCTGTGCTCCTGAGTTTGAAGCTGGACTACTATTGCACTGCTGACTGCAGAGTGGGAGCAAACTATGTCTGGACAGACAACAGCCACCTATGTGATTTAAAGAGGGATGTCTGCTATTCCTGTGGTTTTTGGTTGGCATTGTCATGTGGATGACGGACATAAAGGGGAAGGCAGTATGTAGAACCTGTTGTTACTGAAGCACTGAACTAAGTTAATTTTTTGATTCAACTAAGATTTTTGACTTGATTCCTGGGAACTTGCCCAATCTCTCCAACTGTCCTTGGTTTCACAAATATCTGCTAATTATCTGTGATTCCATTTTGCTCCTTAGAATAGCAGAATTAAATGTTTGCAAACAGAAATCTTAGATCTTTGTTGATTTATTGCCACATTCTGTTAGTTTTCTGAATGT
The DNA here is from genome assembly GCF_015227805.2 of Hirundo rustica. Lineage (NCBI taxonomy): Eukaryota > Metazoa > Chordata > Aves > Passeriformes > Hirundinidae > Hirundo > Hirundo rustica. The sequence goes on from NC_053451.1 coordinate 86,040,204, forward strand.
TTACAATTCTGTAGTTGAGTTTCCTTACGCTTGTAACATAAACAGGAGTTGTTTTTCACATTCCTTTCTAATGAGAGTCAACTGATTGACTTCTAACCTAGCTAGTGGGATGAAGAGGTAGCAACCCGGTTCTCCAATCTCTAGTCATTGTCCAAAATTTATATAAATGGACTAACCATAATAAAAGAAGCCTTCCTTTCTTCTTGGAGTCAGAGAGTATGTGAGTACCATTTTCTCTTCATGTCCTCTAGTAACATTGATTTATTTCTGTTGCATTGCAGAACTATCTTTGGATCCTCATACAATTCCTCATTCCAAACACTAATGTTGGCAATCGCCCAATAGTAGATTGCTACTGATCTCTATTTGAGACCCTTCTCAGAGGCCTGGTTCTGCATTGCTCCAGCTCTCTGGATCTGCATGTGCAACTGTGTAGAAGTTGAAATGCAGCCATAATGATGTGTTGCCAGTGAGGGACACTGAATACTCTAGAGCTCTGTCAAACCCACTGCTTGTGTCCTGATCCCTTTTGAAGAGTGGCAGGAGAGATTTGTCAGGAGAATGTGCATAACTCTAATCCAGCATGACCCTTGTGAGGTGATGGTGTCATGCCTCTGGGTAGGGAAAGAATGGCAATGTCTGTGCTGACAAGGAAGCACAATAGCCAAGAACAAGGCAGGAGGGCTGTGGCAAAAGGTCAAGGAAGGTCTTATTCAAGAATGTGTTCAAAGGACAGTAAAAGCAAACTGTCATGGGAAGAAGGAGAGTAGTCTAAGAGAAAATGGTCTTTAAGACAAAGAAGTGGGAAGGAAAAATAGAAACAAGCAAAGAGGCCTGAGAGCAATGTGTGGAAAGGCAAGCTGGATTTGACATGTTTGAGTCAAATTGGCATAAACTGGTCAAAACAGAGATTTTTGATTTTTGACATCTAAGCCAGCATAGTTAAATTATAAATGATTGCTTCTATTCACAGTGTGTCTTAGGTGGAGCTGATCCAATACCATGAGGCATAAGCTGTATTTTTGTTGAATCCTATCCCATGATTAGAATTTTTAAATTGTAATTAAGAAATGTGATGGACTAAAGAACATTTAATCCCCTATTTCTTTAATATAGTATTCTAAGAATGTCCTTGAGTATTGTCAAATGGATTTACTGTTATTTATTTGGTATTTTTTAATACTTAAAAGAAATATTTTGTCAATACAGTTATAAAACATTATTTTGTGATGTATTGACCACAATGGTACTGTCTGTGCTTTAACTGGCTGTCAGCTTTCCTAAATAGAAGAATAAAAATTGCCTTTCAGAACAAAGCAAAACCAAAGTAACACAAATTATAAACTCAGGTTTTAATGTACTGAAAGATCTATGAATCAAAAGCATGAATTAAATGAAAAAGCCTGCAACAATATTCTTTACATTATCTTACTCAATTTAGCTCTGGAATTACTTATGTCCTTTTTTGCTTACAGAAATTCAAATAAGATAAGATGAAGGTGGTTTTTGAAATACATAATGCTAAAGTTACTTAATTTTCACAGTCTTTCACATAAGCTTTCTGAAGTAAAGCTGAAAAGGATGATAGCATCTCACGTGTGCTCTATGGGAGCAGCTTGGAACTTACAGTAAGAAGACAATAAATAAATTTTCTGGTGTTTTTTTTCTTTTTTTTTTTTTTTTTTCTTTTTTTTTTTTTTTTTTTTTTTTTTTTTCTGAGCCAGTATGGCTACTAAGAAAACACTTCCAAATACCAGTTATAGGATTGTAAAAGAGTCTTGCAGTCAAAGAGAGATTATCTCAAGAAAATTGTGGGCTGTGGTCTTCAAAATTCTATTTGTTTTGAGCAATTCATTCTTAAGGGTTCAAAGTTATGCTTACAGCATTCTTCAAGAAACTATTCCGTCCACAATACGCAACACTTGAATTCAGACTTTTTTCTTGTCAAATTGTTAAAAACTTTGGGAAGAAGTGGAGAAAAATGGGAATTTATTTATAAATTGAGGAACTGCAAAAAAATGTTTACAAGTTACCTTATAATGAAATACCTAATACGGTATTAGTGGGACTGAAATTGTTTCAGATGTTATTGCTGGTTCAGTTTCAGATACAGCTACAAGAGTAAATTTTTTCCTCCAAACAACTGAGATTAGATGTCATCAGTGCTCATATTTTTTAAACTATTTTAAATACAGTGTAAAAAAAAGGCACATTGGCAGTTCAATACCAGAGGCAATTGGTAGTTACCAAAACCAGAAGAAATAACAAATGCTTGTTTGCTATAATTCTTGGACTTCTCTGGAGTTCCCGTGTCCTAAGAAGATTCAATAGCCCTAAAAATGTCAGATTTGGGGGGGAAAAAAAAAAAAAAAAAAAAAAAAAAAGAAAAAAAAAAAAAAGAAGGCAGTTTTATTTTAAGATTGTAACAAGGGAAAAAATTTGTATTATGTTTTAAAGAATCATCCCTTCCTAGATGATAGGATATTTATTAGCATCGTGCAATATTGTCCTGTGCACATCTCACCATGGATCTGATTTTTA